>NC_065911.1:5757575-6060606 GCF_905147045.1 Nymphalis io
GAAACAAGTTCCAATATAAGTTTTGTACGAAAGTCTATGACGAATAATGTTTTCTCGAAGAAGCTACGCTGCGTTTGCTTCAAAATATTGTAACAAGGTCAACCATTTGTTACTAGTTAAACATACATACAACATACACTTGTTATATTAACGTGAATAACGTTACATAACTGAATAAAAAATGCAACATCGTTAAGGAATTAATGTACGCGTTTACATAGAAATAACATTCGAATATAATTATGTTGCTCTGGAAGTCATAAATAGTTTTATATATAAGATTGGGATTTTTTAAGTCATTCATTGGATGCGTTGACAGTATAGTGCTTTGAGCAAGAACATACGCGCTGGGTAGGTACCACCCACTTATCAGAAATTCTACCGCCCAAATAGCAATATTTAGTACTGTTCTGTTCCGTTTCGAAGAGTGAGTGAGCTAGTATCCAGGCACAAAACATATAACATCTTAGTTCCCAAAATTGGTTGCGTATTGGCGTTGTATAACATGGTTAATATTTATACTAATATCTATGGGCGGTGGTGACCACTTACTATCAGGTAAAAAACTTATAATATAATATCTATGTAACAATTAAATAATTACAGTAACAGCCTGTGAATGTCCCACTGCTAGGCTAAGGCCTCCTCTCCCTTTTTTGAGGAGAAATTATGGTGCTTATTCCACCACGATGCTCCAATGCGGGTTGGTGGAATACACATGTGACAGAATTTCCTTCCTTGTTTTCCTTCACCGTATAGCACGAGATGAATGATAATCACAAATTAAGCACATGAAAATTTAGTGGTGCTTGCCCGGGTTTGAACCCAAGATCATGGGTTATGAATCACGCGTTCTTACCACTGGGCCATCTCGGCTTCAATTAAATTCTTTCTAATTAAATAATTAGAAATTAAAAAATATGTTTCTAGGTAAGGTTTTACTTTGGTTGTAATGAGCATGGGGATATTTAAAAAAACATAAATCTAATTATATGTGCCCGCATAACGCATAACCCACTTGATAGCTATTCATGAACAAGGCGTGGTTATATATAGTGTACAATCTAGATCATTTATAAGAATACCATTTATTCCCATATGTTAATGTTAATAAATTATGAAAATAAATTGATAAATACATTAAAACAATTAATTGATACTTTAATATATTTAACTGCACTATGATGAAGAAAATAACTAATATACAGATTAATATTATCATTGCAATAATTGGAGACACGATAACCTTCGTCTGATATCAGTGTAATTGAAAAGTACGCCGACCTATTAAAACGGCCGGACGTGGACCGTTCAGCTTTTAAGGTCAATATCAGATAGACAACAAGCTCATACGCTGTATGTATAGTTATGTGTTTGTTACGACTATTTTACTTTTAATTAATGGTTCTTTTAATGTATGATATATACTTGTTTGTTTAGTGGCTTATAAGGCAACATATCCCGAGGTTCTGGGATCAAAAAAACATATTGGATTTATCTGTCGTGAAATTATAAGCAGCAGCTGAGATTTTGGAAGTGAACAGTGTTAACACTCTCGTGACTCGGAATTACTCGGAGAGCGCTAAAAACGGTGGGTCGTGCCGCTTACGCCTTTTCAGTCAAGTCATTTTTGCCGTTCCATTGGGTTATGAGAATGCGTGAATAAAGTTGAATTTGCGTATATACTTTTGTACTATAGTACATATACTCCTGTGTAATTGGTTAGTCTCCCTTGAGAATGGTCTTTCGAAAATCAATTTTGGCCATGAGGACAAAATCATTAGATAAGGTTATTAAAAAATAAAATATCAGTTTTTAAATGGCCTGATATGTAAAGGCCTAGTATGGAAAGGATTTAGAGCGAATTTATGGTAGCTGTTCTACGACGGCATGGCAGTCCTCTTGATATTTTCGTCCAACAATGAGCGCGGGATGTTTTATAAATAAGAAGTTTTTTCACTAAGAAACGACATAAACACTATCTTGGTGATCTTTGTAGTTACGAACAAAGTACAAGGAGTCCGAGAGCAGCTGCGTTCAAAATGAATCATATCGACGAGAGATGTTATGATGCTTGCAATGGAATATAAGTTGTTATGTATCTAATAAGTAACCTGACTTATACTCGTTCAAATCAAGAATTGTTAAATTTGCAGCAGGAAGCGGCGATTACGTTTTTAGATCTTTAAAGCTTGCTAATAGAGGCTAAGCGTGCGAAGCAATTTTCACATGATTAAGCACACGAACAAAGTAGCAGGAGTCAAGCGGCAGCTGCGTATAATGTTCATAAGAGCACGAGAATAAAAGCCGCATACTAACTTAAATTAATAACACTTAAATAATTTATTTTTGACAAAGAATGCTAAAGATCCCATTTCTAGATATAGAATTATTTTCCTTTAAAGTATTTGAAATAAAAACTAAATATAGAGATACATACTGCATTGTTTTTACAATTTTCGTGAAATCATACGTATCTATCGATTTGAGCTAAAAGGATCGATGATACTTACAATGAGATCTAAGATTTCTTGCGCTTGAATCCGGTTTATACTAGTTCAATCTAGATTATATACAGCAATACAATGCAGGGAAACTGGTGTGTAAATCTTCACCTAGAGTCTAGACCCTTTTTTAATGCTGGAAAAACGCGTTACGCGTTTCCCCCACGGGAAAAATGGGGGGGCTATGTGGGGCTCGCCGGTGCCAGGGCGCCGAGTGCGCCCCGCACATTGGAATACTCACTAAAAAACCAGCGGTACCCTTTCCGTCTTAACGAGGAGCGCCTCGGAATCGCTTTCGCATTCTACCGTGACGCTCTGAGAGAGTCTAGACCCTAGACGAAGCTCCACATTTCGGCACTATTGCAATTACTTGAATCATCTAGCCGAAATGAAGGCGAACTATCAAACAAACTCACAAATATTACTTAAGTGACGATTGACGGCAGTGACCGTTTCAAAAATAGTAAATAACTTAGGATTTAATTAGAAATTAATATGTATATTACATATCAGTAACAAATTATTATATTTTATTTCATTTACTTATATTTCATTAAATAATAAATAACTTAAGGTTTTAATAAAATATAAAAGTATAAGGTAAATTTATAGAAATGAGAGCAGGTAAATATGTAAACCTAGGGAAGAAGATGCAGTGGATAGAACATTTGAATCTTAATTAAGATTACGGGTTCTAACCCGAGTAAGTACTAATCAGGTGCTTAATTCGTTTCTCGGTGAAAGAAAACACCGTGGAGAAACATGCATGAGTCAGATGAAATTCTGCTAAATGTTTATCCAAGTTTAAGGCGTGGTGGCATAAAACCTGCACTTTATCATCGCCTGTCACCGTCACCGTCCACGAAGCCTTTGAAAATCTTTGTTGGGTTCTCAAAGCCAACGTAAAAGTGAATATCTATTTGGGACAGATCAGGGTGGCAAACACGGTATCAGATTATTTTTTTATTATGAATATGCCTTTTCTATAAATACACCGTGGATTTTTTTTAATTTCTATTTATTTATTTGTTACTTAGTTATATTATGTGTCTGAAATACCTAATTATGTCCTGAATAAAGTTTTTCTTTCTTTCTTTCAAAACCTCTCATTTAGAGGACAGGGCTTTGCCTAGGAGTGGGTTATTAACTAGCGGATACTTTTTTATTAATTCAAAAATAAGGTCACATTTGCATGTGGTATAAATATTTTTCTACCATCAATTAACAATAATACCAATTACTTAGGTCCCGTGTATGACAATGTGTAAATTATGTAACACAGAAATAAAAGAATTGGCAGATTTGTACGGCTACTTGCCTGACGCCAGAACTTCTTGGATTCTAAAGCTTCTGCTGTTGAGTTTCTTTGAATATAAAGTTTGTTGAGAAACCGCTGATGGAACAGATATAGCTAATAGAAAATAGCAGCCAGCTCTTACTTTACCCACCGTAAATTAATATACCGTGACGAAGGTCAAAGAGCACAAGTTCTTTATGGCAGCTACTGGATTTTCTATTGGGCTAATTACCAATTGTCTCGTCCGATTTAGTCTCATCTATGTCTTTCTAACTAACATCGAATCATTTAAACAGTCTCTTTATATAATTCTCGTATATAAACTACGTGACAATTACATGTACATAATAAATTATAAATGCATTCAACTAACTAACTATTAATCAGTCAGTCAGGAAATATACCAAATAGGCCCAAATAGGGATAAACATCATTCCCCTGTTCCATTCCATTTACTAATAAGTATGCGGTTATTCCTCATACTGTTATAAAAATTAAATTATTATAAGAACGAATGATTCACAAATGATTCATTCGAGGACATGTCTTGTTTACATAATATAAATGTGTTATGTATTTAACATGTTATGACCGTTTTTGTTTCGTTTTCGTAACGCGTGAAATACGTGGAGGAATATTCATGAATGATTTTTAACCACTAATTAAAGAATTGTGATTTCAGCGTTGGGTGTTATACTAAATATAATAGAGTAATTATTTATACGCTTTATAAATCTAAAGTTGAGAGACGAGATGGCCCAGTGACTGGAACACGTGAATCGTCCTCGGAGATTCCTGGTTCAAATTCGGGCAAGAACTACTGTTTTTATTTGCTTAGTGTGTTTATAAGGAAATTCTTGTACAGGTGTATCCACCAATGTAGAAAGAGCTCTGAGCATTCCCACCTCTTGAGGGGAGGTAGATGCTTGGTGGTAGGGCTTTGTACCACCCATTTATCACATATTCTACCGTCAAACAGCAATGCATAATGTTGTTGTGTTTCGGTTGGAAAGGTGTGTAACCAGTGTACCTATGTACCCCTGATCAGCAGTGACATATTTATACTGGTTGTATTATTTTACTTGATATAGAAATGTATTAAGAGACTTAACAATTTGGACATGCTCAGCAACGACGTAATGAGGGCAACAAATGTGCTTTCTACAAGGCTATTCGAATACGAATATTTGTACAATTACATGTACGAATGGCAAACTTGTGAGGATTCGCTAAACTTCGTCGGGAAGCCACGTCGTTGTTTTATATATAGGTGGATAGATGACCAAACCTAATGGTAAGTGGTCACCATCTTAGACATTGACACTATTCCTTACTGAAAGCAACGCCAACTATGAACTATTTTAATTTATTTATTTTATAAATTGAAAAAAACTACTGCTATTGACATTATAACGACTGTTACGTAAGAAAAAAATATATACAATCACTAAGATTATTATTATTTAATACTTATAATCTCGACATGGAAATAGCATTACTTAATTTGTTTATCGTTTGATAACAAGGAAACGAATTGTAATCTTTCTTTTTTTTTAATACTGGTAGGCAATTTGGTCACATCAGTATTGCTGATTGGCGGTAGAATAATCGAGAAGCATATCCGACATATTGAATTTGGAATCATTCTATTTAATATAATCATGGATTGCTGGGAAATGAAAAATACATACATACACAATATTTATACGAATTTATATGTTTACAGAAAGTATACGAGTATATACGAGATATAGTTTCGTCTTAGGCTTATCCAGAAGTTGAAAAGAAAAAATATAGGTACCCTCGGGTCAAGACTAAAGTTACGTCGTTCATATTTCAGTAAAAATTGAGTTATTAAATATAATGCGTTTCTTGTTATCGATCCCGATAAAAGTAACTATCTTGGGTGTCTCAACTCTGCAATACATTTTACAAACGTGAAACGTGCCTCAGACAATCACTATAGTAAGCTTTATAAATACGAGAGACATTACGTACATACGTTCATTTACAATAAATAACGATATTAAAGTTGTCCCAAGCTTGCCATGTAAGAAAATTGCAATTTTAATACAGATAAAAGTTCAACGAGATTTTTTTTCTGTATCCTTTAACTGTCTGTCGCATCGCTCGGTCGGGTCAAGGACCCGAGGCGATGCTAATTCGATTAGAGACCATTGACCCACTACGTCAATGGCTCTGGTTTAATGCTTATCCAATACAAGAAATGATTCGTAGAAACTATTGTTTTGATATTTGTTTTTTTTTTCGTTCAATATAAAAATTTATTGTGGACGTATATTTGAATTTATTTATATTTTTTTGAAGTTTGATATACAATGTATGAAGGCCATGTTTGTACAAGCACTTAGTATAATTCGTTTAATTAAAATAAAATTCTTTCTATCTGTTCATTTGTATATCTTTTTTTATTGTTTATTTAATGAGCTTCTAAAATTTGTACAAAAATGTAGATATATTTTAAAAATAAAACAAACATATATGTATAATCTTCATTATGTATTCATTTATATGTTAAATATTTTCGTGAATCTAAGAATAAACTATATAGATAATATTATGATTTATACGTATGTTATATATTAGGAATCATAAATAGTAATTATTCAAATTAAAAAAAAAAAATTATCAATGTAAGTGAAATAACTAAAAATAATTGAAACAATTTACACTATTTTCATAAACAACGAAACGCTATCACAAGCAATCTGCGAACAAGGTTGATAACTGCATACGTAGGACCATTGCATACCGAATATTGCAACCAAATCTATATTCATGTACTTGATTATCTACTACGTACAGTTGATATGGGTCGCTGATAAAACCTATTGAAATTTTAAATGTCTCAGGTTAGAATCAATATTATTCATCGTTATTTAATTTTGAACTATATGTCTAGTATATTAGACGTCATTTTCGCTAGTTTTAGTTGAACAGCTGTATAAATAGTATGTTTTGTTGTAAGGTTAGCATGACAGAATCGTTGTATGGAAATAAAAAGTTTAGGTTCGTATTATTAAAGAAATATTCGTTATTATTTATAAAACAATGTTATAATAATAATGTCCTCCAGATCGATTGGCCACGGCGGCCAATCTCAAGAGAGATTAGCCAATTACGCAGGAAATATTATGAGGCACAAGTGTGTGCGCAAACACAGGTGCACTCTCTATTCCTTAACTCTCATAATCTCCTGACACAACCTGAAAGAGTTCAGGCGCAGAACCAATGGCTTTACGTGCTTTCCGAGGCACGGGAGTATACACACTTCCAACTTCCAGACTCCGGGATGCTACTGAGAATTTTCTGACAGAAAAACCCAATAACTTTTTATTGGCCCGACGTCGGAATTGAACCCAGGACCTCCGGGTCCGCGGCCTTATATCAAGCCACTAGACGAACGGGGCTGTCAAAAGTTAAACGAAGTTATATATCTTGCAAATAACATGTAGGTAATATTTCTATTATTAGAAAACACACGGTGGGGCCGTTTTCTTAAACTATTTTCAAATTTATAATATGACTAGCTCGTCTCGGTTTCGCACGGGTAAATAAGAAGAAAAATGTATTTTGGATAGGATTTGCGTAAAATCCGTTCTCAGTGAGCGACAACGTCAGGGAAGGAGTAACTGTGACAAATATAAAGTCAATCTGGCGCATAGTTTAGGAGATCTCGTGATTAGTGATATTTCGCTAAAGTAGGGTACTTTAATAAAATTTATAATAATTTAATTAATAAACGAGTTATACTTGGTATATAATTTAAATATAGGTTAGAATATTAATTCGGACGTGTTGCTTGTATTATTCTCATAAGGGTAAGTAGCTGTCGTGTTAAAACGCTATAAAACTATTTACTGTCATATTACAATTCGATAATATTAAAGCATGACGTCATCATGACTCACGTTGTATATAATGACATAGGGACACTAAGGATCTATGAAACCTTATAATAGGGTGCAAGTTAATAACATTTGCGGTTAACGAGTTATAATGGAATCCGCTTGCAGTCACGTCTAGTTATGACAAATGAATTATTGAATTACATTTAAATATAATTAAATTTTGTATCAATGCACATAGTTAATTCAAGAAAATGAATAAATATTTATTTAATCGAAATTCTATTCCAAATCAATAAAATCTCTGCGTCAAAGTTTATTATTAACGTTTGAATTTTTAAATATATTAATAAATAGCTACCCGGCCTGGCTTCGCATGGGCAGAATAATAGTCTACGTGAAACAATTATATCGTAATATATATAACTCTATTGGTTTACGCGGTGAACGCCAGTAAAACTACCAGTCGGCATTATTATTTTCGACATCATCAACATTTGTCATCATGTTTCAGCCAATTTTCAATATATATGCACCTAAACCTTCCTGATGAATCACTCTGTTCATTGGTGAAAGCCGTATGAAAATCTGTTCGGTGGTTTTTGAGTTTATCGCGTTCAAACAGACAGACGAGGCTGTATTTTCTGTTTTTATCACTAATATAAAAATACAGCAATAGACCATTATTGTTGTTGTTGTATTAATGTTCCATAGCTGAAAAAATAAAAAGTACCTGGGTAGTGATTTTTTCCTATTAACATTTTAATTCATCGCATATTCTACCGCCAAACAGCATACTACGTATCGCTGTGTTGTGATCCGATTTCGAAAGGTTTCGAAAAGATTATGCTATTTTTTTAATTTAAATTTGAAAGTCAGACTGTAAGAGGGCCATCTGAGGCACCAGCGTCTAGACATTGACATTATAATATTAACCACCCCTTACATCGCCAATTTCCCACCAACCTTGAGAAATAAAATATAACGTCCCCTTACATCGCCAATTTCCCACCAACCTTGAGAAATAAAAAATTACGTCCCCTGTGCCTGTTCTTACACTGGCTCGCTCACCCTTCAAACCGGAACTCAACTATACTAAGTTTTGCTGTTTATCGTAGCGGTAGAATATGTGATGTCGGTCTTGCACAAAGCTAAGCCAAAGTCCAACAAGACAGGCAAGATATGCAAATATATTATAATCATATCAGATATTAGGTCAGAGGTGAACAAATAAAAGGCCGGACATCTGCTACCTGCTACCGGACGCTCGTAAGTGGATCACGAGGGCCATTATTAGCATCCTTTAACTTGTATTATAACGTCACCGGTTAACGGTAACTTTAATTATAAGAATCGTAATGCGGTTGTACAGTTAAGTATTTATTTGAAGAGTGATAAGTCATTAATTGTGTGATTATAGTGTTTAATTGTCAAATATTTTATGTTAAGAGCTTCAAAGTTTCATATTTTTTTTTTTTTTATAGAATAGGAAGGTGGACGAGCATATGGGCCACCTGATGGTAAGTGGTCACCAAACGCCCTTAGACATTAGCATTGTAAGAAATGTCAACCATCGCTTATAGCCAATGCGCCACCAACCTTGGGAACTAAGATTTTATGTCCCTTGTGCCTGTAATTACACTGGCTCACTCACCCTTCAAACCGGAACACAACAATATCAAGTATTGCTGTTTTGCGGTAGAATATCTGATGAGTGGGTGGTACCTACCCAGACGAGCTTGCACAAAGCCCTACCACCAGTAAAATGAGATATAAACTTTAATACTAAATAAAAATTGTTAATGTCATGTAATGATGAAGTATTTATTTTTCTATATATAGAGGTATCGTATATATTTAACAATAGAATCTATTAAAGGATATATAGATCTGATTTCCATTATACATTTTAATTTAGATTTTGTATGATTTTATATACATTATGCATATAAATACGATTTTACGAACGACTTAATTTCCAAACAAGAAAAATCAGTATAAAAACAATACACGCGAACCGTTGCAAGAACGGACGGACGGATGAATTTAACGGTATCCGATTTGAAACTCATTCGAATTCATCCATACAATTCAAAATAGAAAAAAAAAACAACGAACAAAGGTTGTAGTTAAGCAATGCAAAAAATCGTAATCATTATAATGCGCAGTACAAGCACGAATGATTCAATCTGGTCGCCTGTATGTCTGACAAGTTCTGAGAAGTTTAGAAACAGCATAAGTTATCCTCTAATGTTGCCCATTAGATCCGGCCTTGGCCCCGCAGCGGCTACTTAATAAGCCCATAATTTAATCTGATTGATAATTGACAGTGTTTGGCATTTTTATTAACGTACGCATTATAAATCTTATTCATATATTGTATTTTAAACATTAATTTAAGATTTCTAAACTCTAGCACATTGAAAAAGTATTATATGTTTTGATTCGTGGAATTTATGTTGTCATGTTTATTACAAATAAAATTACAACATTGTCACAGTACAAAACGGGATCTTCCCGATTGTTGTTCATCGACCATTTGTTGAAAATTTTTATATAATATTAAACTTAAAAACAAAAGTTAAACATTTTTACTGTTTCACAAGAAAAGTCTTTATCTTATGTATATATAATCCATACACAGAATTTACTGTATATTTAATAATTTTACTGGTGGTAGAGCTTTGTGCAAGCTCGTCTGGGTAGGTACCACCCACTCATCAGATATTCTACCGCAAAACAGCAGTACTTGTTATTGTTGTGTTCCGGTTTGAAGGGTGAGTGAGCCAGTGTAATTACAGGCACAAGGGACATAAAATCTTAGTTCCCAAGTTTGGTGGCGCATTGGCTATGTAAGCGATGGTTGACATTTCTTACAATGCCAATGTCTAAGAGCGTTTGGTGACCACTTACCATCAGGTGGCCCATATGCTCGTCCGCCTTCCTATACTATATAAAAAAAAAAAAAAAAAACATTTTAATTGATTATGTTGTCATAATTCGAGCAGATACACTCGAATAAGAACAAACGATATAACTACGAGTGTTCCTTATAAATTTCCATCTTTCCAATGTTCAACAGGAGATATTAATCTGATATATTGCGGAAACTCTCGGCAGAAGTTTTATTAACAAAAGTAATATTTATACGACGCGCTCCATTGTCGCCCGGTCGAGAGAATGAAGGTTGGTGATAATTATCTTTAAGTGCTCTCGAGGTGACACAAAGCAGCTCTGATCCTTAAAACTGATATGACAAAAGAGCTGTTGCATGTTCCATCCTTAACGTAATTCTCGGTACTTATACTTACATTTTCCCTCACCGATACATAAACGACCAAACATTAACGTGATTTAATAGTTACGGCACGTCATTTTTTCTAAGATTACCGAAACATTAAGCTGATTGTAATCATGTATTTGAATATTTAATTGATTCAGAATATTGAGTCAAATATTATTCATAAACTTTATTCTACTTATTGCAGGTTTTGAATGATTGAGTTAAATTTTGTTCTTTCCATTTAATATATTGCCCGCATACATCCATCAAAGGTCAGGTCACGATGATTAACGTACAATAATATGTGCTGAGAAACAGAGCATGGGAAGCGAGCGGTAAACCTATGTATGGTGTATGAGCGCAGTGCGCCGGCGCACGGAAGGTTCGCACGGTATTTAAATTAATGTGGAATCTGACGGTTGCCACGGATATGTTTTGAGAATGTTCTCGAACTCAATAAAATATTTGCATTACAATGCAAATTAATAGACTCAAGTTTTAATAGTTTAAATGATCCATTAGTTATCTGCTGAAATAATTAATGAATATATTTAAATCTTCAAATACCTTTTTTTATACCTGTTAAGAAATTGAGCAGTATGGCAACAATATTTCTTTACTTGGTGTTAGGGCTCTGTGCAAGCATGGTTAGAAAACACCCACTCATCACTTATTGTTGTTGTATTCCGGTTTAATACGTTACTCTGGCTCACTCATGAACAGCCAACCTCACCAGGCAACTGGTTTAGACGACTTACCATCGTGTCGCACATTTGTCGGTCCGCTAACGTAACAGGAAACATTAAAATTTTCAGAACAAGTGATTGCACAAAAATGTCAACACTTTCAGAAACGCTCGCGAATGGATTATTCAGAAAGTATGCGATTTATCGAATTACGATCAAGTGATTGCGCTGCGATTTTTTTTTTGCATAATTCTGAAACTCGAATTTGTCGTAGTTGGTAAAAAACAAAATGATCACAACGAATTAATAATATTGAAAAAATAAACTAGCAATGTAAAAATTTTGTTAACTTTTGGATATCTTAGAATAGACTAATTTCTTAAAATTAACTTAAGATTTAACGATAGCATATTTTAAATTTTCGTATTCAAAATTATAAATTGCCTTTCTATAGATTTATTTTTTAAGTAATTTTTCTATTGGGAATTAATATAATTAGTTAAATATCTCTTTGTAAAAACAATCTTCTATCTGACAACTTATGTTACAACAATTATGAAATACAAATAATAAATACAATGAATAAATAATATAATATGAACTATGTACAAAATTTTATATGAATCAGTTAAATGTAATTGACTAACGGCCTTATTTATTAACGTTGTATAGCGAGTGTTTAGTTAAATAGTGCTGTCTTCTTCTTTCAAATGTCAAATCAATAACGACAGAAAGAGCGAAATCAGAATTCAAATAAATAGCCGCTAAGCAAAGTTTATAAGCCCGTTAAATTTCTGTTACAAGATTTGACCCTCACACACACAAACATTTCACCTGTTAAAAATTAGCAACGGTCATACAACTGCATAGCTTGTTTCATTTCTATTTGAACATTTGATTATAATTACGAGAATCAGAGTGCAATTAAAGACCAAACCATGTCTAATGACCTGAACGACCTCTTGTAATGAACGAGCATTGGTAATTAGTGCCACTTGATATTTTCATATGAATGAACGCTTTGTTCTATGAGAAAATAGGATAATCAGAGCTTCACAGCAATGTAAATTCGTGATATTAAAGCAACGTTTTAATTAATATTATGAGTTGAGTATATAAGAACTAAAATTACCAAGTGGCTAGTATCTTAAGCAAAGTTTGCGGGTTCAAACTCGGGCAAGCAATTACTTTTCATTTGCTTAATTTGTACTCACGGAAAATATCGTGAGGGAAGCTTCATGTATCGAATGTACTTCTGCCACATGTGTTTGGTAATTTAAGAGAAGAGGCCATTGCCCTATATAGAAACATTTTCAGGCTGCTTCTTTTTAAATTTGATCTCAATTGATATTATAAGAAGAATAAACCCATTAATGATTACTCATCTATTTAATATTGAATTGAATATATTATAGACATTTATACAATTTGTCTGTCGATAAAGTTATATTTAGAATGAAACAAACAAAACAGAGGTCCAGTCATCATCATTTACTCTCGGTACTGTTATCAGTATCCGTTAAAAGAACTAAACGTGTCACATTGGTCATAATTGCAACGATGGTTGTAATTTTATTTATTTATCTACTTAAACATAATTATTATATTTATAAGTATATGCATGAGAATGGCACCTTAATTTATTACATACAAAAACCTTCACATAGCAAATTCAGTAAGCGTTAGTTAAGAATTCTGGTTTGAATGTTAATTGAGCCAATGAAATTTCAAACACAAAGGACATATCATTTATACTAAAAATGATGTATATTAAATAAATAAATATCCTTGGACATTACACACGGCCATCTGATCCCAAACTAAGTGCTTGTACAATGGAAACCAGTCAACTGATATACTACATATACTACTTTTGTTTTGTAAATACATACTTATATAGATAATTACACCCAGACTCGGAACAAATAAAACATGTTCATGAACACAAATGTCTGTCATGGGTGGAAATCGAACCTACAACCTTTGGCCTGAAAGGCGAGTATCTACCAACCACGCCAACCGGCCCAAATCATTATTTACATACAGTAATAAGGTACATTATTTAATTTTTAAAACATATTTATCAGTACAATATAAATAAATTAAGAGTCGAATGTCTTGACCATGTGGGTGGTTCAAGCTTAGTCGGAATCCTAACGGCAACAAGCACACGTTATTATAAAAATATAAATATTTTAATAGTCACTTTGTGACATACGATTGATTTAAAAAAAAAAAGAAATATAAGTAGAGAAAATAGCAAATAGCCACCTGATGGTAAATCACCACCTACCACATAGCCCTACCACCAATATACTGGTGGTAGGGCTTTGTGCAAGCTCGTCTGGGTAGGTACCACCCACTCATCAGATATTCTACCGCAAAACAGCAATACTTGATATTGTTGTGTTCCGGTTTGAAGGGTGAGTGAGCCAGTGTAATTACAGGCACAAGGGACATAAAATCTTAGTTCCCAAGGTTGGTGGCGCATTGGATATGTAAGCGATGGTTGACATTTCTTACAATGCTAATGTCTAAGAGCGTTGGTGACCACTTACCATCAGGTGGCCCATATGCTCGTCCGCCTTCCTATTCTATAAAAAAAAAAAAAAAAACCACCCACAAACATAGGCATTGTAAGAAATACTAATCATCCCTCCAACCTTCGAAACTAAGATGTCCCTTCTGCCTGTAAATACACTGGTTTACTCACCGTTAGTATATGTAATGATTATGTATGTAGGTAGGTACCTTATCTATATTAAATGTTTTTATTACAATATACATAGTACTGTAAATGTAGTTAATATTTTCACTTTTTCATAACAATTATACAATTAAACCTGTTCTAACATATTATATTACAATTATATCTTTGTTTAGTTTTGACATCTAACGAGCAGTTTTCTTTTCGTTTTCATTTGTACAAATGTGCTTTAAATAAAACTAAATTCAACTTTAAAATCATATACATAAGATGCAATATTTATTAAATATTTAATTTGCGAATGACAATAGCCATGTTTACAATTTAATTAATGTGTTCAAGACACGCGAGCCTTAATAAATTATGTACGTGTACAGAGATGAAAGTGGCACTATTGAGGCAGATATGACTGGAAATTTGAACACGAATAAAAATAATTATGTACTATTTCATTATTATTAAAAGAAACGTGCTGTGCACGCGGCTTCGCCCGATATATCAATTTGTAGAATAAATATATAAATACGCAGCAGATGTTATAGTGCATAATTATCTATTTGCCATTCCAACGGACGGCAAATCGTCTTTAAGTGCTTTCCGAGGTACTGATGTGTACATACTTTAAACTTCAGACTCCGGGCTGCTATTGAGATTTTTTTGACAGAAAAAACCATTAACTGCAGTGGGCTTTGAACCCAGGACCTCGGGATTTGCGACCTTACATCTAGCCACTAGACCGAGGCAGTCAAGTGGATAAAGTCGTTTTGTAAAGATGAACGATTTATTAAAATAAATTTTGTATTTTCACAGATAGATAGTATAGGACAAGAGACATATCTTTAGAATCACATAGATAGATAGTTGATTTTATTACGTAAGCGTTAAATTATTTCTTTATGATACCAAAATCCGTATAAAAATTTTAGAACGTCGACTGCAGGACTGTGAAAGTTATTGCATTCTGTTTCTGTGTTACCAAGTTTGGTGGCGATTTAACGATGCAAGGAATGGTTAATATTTCTTAGAGCACCAAAGTTAACATCAAGTGGCTTGTCAGTCTACTTACCTATATAAATAATAATAAATCAAAACAAAATCAAAACACCGCAGAACATCACCTGAAGTTGATTTTAGACATATCTCAAGTAAGATATGTCTTACAGAATTGCACTCATGATTTACAATTACCATGTTTTACGAACTGACAGTGTAGGTTAGTTAATTAAAATAATTATTAATAGCTATGTATACACGTTAGATACCTAATATATTATGTTATATTAGATTATGATGACGTAATAATGTACTTACATTAAAATTATGCATTGAGTGTCTATCAAACTAAGTTGAGTCATATAAAATCTTCTAATTTATTTATTTTGGAAACAAACGATTTTATTAAATTGAATAAAATAGAAATATTAACAAAACTTAACCAATAATAGTTTGCAATATTAATTTAATACAAATATTTAAAAAAAAAGATACAAAACACAAGATATATTATAAAAAATATAAATAAGAAAGAAATAAATAAATTAAAACATAATCACTATTATGTATAAAACAAATTAATATCTAAAATATATAATCAGATCACAGCTACCATTTTTTAATAATATATTCATGATGTTATGAATAAAATTAAATTTATATTTATTACGAGTTTAATTTATTTCATTAATTTAAAACATTTGAATGTATCTTTCATCGGAAAGCACGTAAAGCCTTTGGTTTGCGTTTGACCTCTTTCTGATCATGCCAGACTTGCGGTCCAATGGAATTATGAGGATGCACTTTTGTTTGGGCACTATCATTTTCGCGCAGACGGCTTGTCTCCCTTGAGAACGGTATTGCCGAAATCGATACGAATGACGTCATCGTGATCATCATTTATATGGAAGTCTAGCTAGTTGGCTTAACATTACTAAATCTATGATTCCAGTGTAGCCACATGATATAAAAAGCTAACCGTCCATGTTAAAATCTTGAGCCGTACTATTTGGAATCAGTCCGAACTATCTAACATCCGAAAATGGACGGTTTTTAGACCTACAGTGAGTTATTTACAGCCAATAAATTATGTATAATATGGTTTAAAAAAAAATTATATGATAAAGATCAAAGCACAATAATCTTCCAAAATATGGTTACGATGATGTGATAGACAATACTCATAATACAACAAATTATAAATACCTACTTGGTTTCCTGTTCAATGGAAAAGCATGCCGAACCTCATGTGACACAAAAAAATATTTCGTTCTATTTTTAGTTAAACTATTTACAAAGCAGAGATCTTTAGTCGATCGTTAAAAGCATCAAAAACTAAGTTTGAATTAGCTCGAAAGGCAATTAGCCGTTCCGTTACACGTAGTAGTAATAAACAAACAAGTATGGCTATTACCAGCTTACTATTTGTGGAGTGAAGCCTGCGCACGTGCAACATTCAGGTGGAGGAGAATTATTATTGTATTCATTGCTTTATTGTTAAGTTGATGAATAGTAATAAAATTATATCTCTTTCTGTCAATAGTAATTTGGTATTTGCAAGAATAAGACAGAACATTGTATAACAATGTTCGATCGAGTCAAATCAAATTATTCTTTATTCGAGTAGCGCTTCTAAACGTACTTTTAAGTCGTAATGTATTGAATTAAATGTATAACAATTGCTGAATTAGAACCACTTCTTCTTATCATATGTAATTGCAATTTTCCGATGACAATGCATTTCAAGAAAATAGTACTCTTTAACGGTCAACAGCAAGGACACCCAATTGTGTGAATAAAAACTTGTTTTTTTTTTTTTTTAAATCATTTATTCTTAAGTGTTCATGGGAATACAAACGAAATATATCACGTTATAAGTTGAGACAAGAATTATTTACTTTGGACACGGGTGGGAGGCACCAAGGTGTGATTACCGAGTACCAAATTAAACACGTGAATATTAGAATAAAGATTATATTATGTATGACTTGTTTGTCGGTATACATCATTACCCGAATACTTTATTTATTTAACGATCTATGTGAACGACTCCGATCACAAGTAATTTCGAAAATACATATTTTGAATTCTAAGTTTTCGTGACCCTGGCACAGACAGAAAATATTTAAAAAAATGTCATTAATAATAATGTTCATCCCGTAAATGTCCATGTTAATATGACGTGATGGTTAGGAGTTAATTTCACCTCGCTGCTGCACTTCGGCTGCTGCATGTAAATTTATAACGATGTGGTTCCAAGCATTAGATGATTTATAAATATATATATATGCCCGATATGAAGACTTGACCTTCGGTTAAGACCGTATACTCTACCGACTAAGACCCTCGTAATATAATTATTATTTTCATATATTTGTATACATCGCAACTTTGGTAACTAAGTAACAGCCTGTGAATGTCCCACAGCTGGGCTAAGGCCCCCTCTCTTTTTTGGAGGAGAAGGTTTGGATCTTATTCCACCACGCTGCTCCAGTGCGGATTGGTGGAATACATGTGGGTCTATTTATCATATATTATTATACAATTGAATAAAATATCTATTCTTTTTAATAATAAATATATATAAAGTATTTATTGTGAAAATTATTTAAAGTGAGTTTCATTTTAATACTATTGTTGATTGTATCAAGGTCTTGAAATATGTGCGTACACTTAAATAAGGAAATTGAAAACATTGTAACCAAATGAATCACAAATTCTATTCTTCGTCAAACAATGAAATTACGATTAACTATACCGAGTTACAAGTATTTTTGTCTGTATATATATGACATACAATCATAAGCAGTAAGTTTGTTTTTGTCTCGCGAAGTTAGAGATTAAATTTATCAAATTACTCTTTAATTTATAAAAAATTACAAGATAATTACTATATTGAAAATTTAAATCCAATAATAGCATCTTCGTATTAATACCTAAAAATAATTATTCATCTTTGAAACATCATTAACGTAAAAAATATACTGTTTTAAAGTTTTATACTCGATGTTTCGTCCATTAAAATTTTCAATAACCGCTTATAGCGAAGATATTTAGACAGCGTGTGAGAGAGGCATATTCGAATGCCTTAAGCCCACTTTTCAGCCAATGCGCAGTAGTGAGTCATCGTCTGTTGACCTAAGCAGAACGAATAAAACGATTTGATTGTGTGTGTTAGCGGTAGGACAAACCTTCTTTGTGATTGTGAACACCGCCATCGAGTTATGCGAGCCTGGTACTTTTGAGCTCTCAGCGATTAAAAGGATTTAATAATTATATCCTTTGATACGGCGGGATGCTGTTCAGTTAAGGGGTGTCTTAGATGAGAAAAAGAGACGTCTTATGTAAAGGAATTTCTTTGTCGGTTCAAGTTTAACTCCCGACTACTTATTTAAAATTAAAATCACAATTAAAGAAAGCTCACGGCAAGGAGTTTTTAACTTTAAGTTTTTAAGTTACTTTATTAGTACTTCATTTATAAATATGTATAAGGATTAATATAAACAGTTCTGAGACAGTCTATTCTATCTATTGACGAAGGTTAGCATAAAGTTGATAATTCTAATAGATAAATAATATAAAACATTCGATAGGGGCATATTTATCTATATAAAAACGCGATACTATTTATTACGAATTATATTTCAACCCAGGACATTCTAGATTATCATCAGCTTTTGTAGAAAAATATTTTATATTAAAAGTGTCAGAAACACTGGCCATCTGACGTTCATTAAATAAAAAAGGGGTAAGAACCCTATGCATAATAACTATTGATTTTTGAACCCTTTCTGAAATGGACAACGGAACCGGTCAGATTAGCAACAATTGCGTTGTAACAAAACTAGTTAGGTTATGAGTCACGACTGTAGTGTGAACACATAAAGTTTATTATGTATGTATATAAAGTTTATTATTATATACTTAGAACGAAAACAAGTACAAACAGAATCAATGGAACTAATATTAAATTGCTAATTCATTAATTTTGGATGTAAAAACTTCTGCCTTTATTACGAAACTACTGTTAAAAGAAAAAAAAACATAAAAATACTACCCATGGTCATTTCGATTCCACGTTTAAAGTTTTTAATGACTGTTTATCTTATCTAATATTATCTATTTTATAGGAAAATAGCACTTTACAGCTTTAGTTTTAAATTATTTGTTACTTATCATAAAACATATTTCGGCAAAGGTTGATTAGGTATGTTTTTAATCTTATCAATGTTATCTGTGACGTCTTTCAAATGAGCCGATTTTTTGATGTCATATAATTCAAATTTATACATTAAGGCGATCAATTGCAAATATTACATTATATAAAAATATAGGTATTGAATGTCTAATAATAATAGTTATAAAAATGTTATTTATTTTAAGTATGCAAAAGTCTAGTGTAGTTGGATATTACTCAATCACGCCAAAATTGCTGAACGAACAGCTGTAACTTGATAAGTAGGTTGAATAGAACATAGTTTATTTTATTATTTTTAAAAATGAGCGAGATGTTACATATAAACAGCTAACATTCCAAACAATGAATGTTAGACAATGAAGAGAATTTCACTGGTGGTAGGGCTTTGTCTGGGTAGGTCCCACCCACTCATCAGATATTCTACCGCAAAACAGCAACACTTGGTATTGTTGTGTTCCGGTTTGAAGGGCGAGTGAGCCAGTGTAATTACAGGTACAAGGGACATAACAGCTTAGTTCCCAAGGTTGGTGGCGCGTTGGCGATGTAAGCAATGGTTAACATTTCTTACAATGCCAATTTCTATGGGCGTTGGTGACCACTTACCATCAGGTGGCCCACATGCTCGTCCGCCTACCAATATTATAAAAAACAATAATAAGAAAAACTAAACATTATTATAAATCTAACGATGTAGGAGCTTGGACATGTTGTAGTAGCAGGTTTGATTATGCTCCTTGGACAATTGTCGCACAAACTGAACAATTATTAAGATATGAACTAGAAACGAACACATTAATAAATATATTTTATATTAGTAAATCTACATTTATTGTTGAAATATATGAATATTTGTAAGTAAAAATGACGATGAACGAAACGAAAGTAACTCTGTCTATTTGTCTGTTACGCTTACACGCCTAAACCACGTATCCGATTTGATGTAATTTGATATAAATCAGGTATGAACCCCAAGGATATAGAATACTTTTAGTACCTAGCTCGCCTCACCCCCCTCCCCAAAACACGCGGGCGAAAACTTATTTATCATGAATCAAGTCCCTTATACTGTTTTTTTTTTTTTTTATTTAATACACAGCACTAAGTTGATTATACCCCAAAAGCGATTTACGTATTTCAATACAAATGAAACAAACACCATCTCAACTTCAACATACGTTTTGCCACAGCGTTTATTAATGTTATCAGGCAATTGTTCTAAGAATATGTATGAGCCTAATCAGTGTCGTCACCAATTGAATATTATTAGCGAAATCAGAACGTCGTTGATTCACCAGCTGCGAGGAATATTTTACGTTATATTACTTTGAAACGGGCCCTTAATACACATTCACTTACTTTCCAGCTGTTAGAAAGGATAAATACGGCTATCTGATTAGTGTATAAGCGTCTTGATTGTCTGTATATGTGTACTTATTTTTATAGAGTATATATGTGTGTAGAGTATATAATAAATAAATAATGAGATAACGTTACAAACACACTGAAAAATCTCTTGCCATTAAGCTAAGCATTGAAATAGCATTGATAAGTAATATTTTATTACCAAGCCGACTTCGTTGTACTTCTATCATACACGTAACTTCGACTTTTCAACTCACTTTGAAAATTTTTTTTTTTTTTTATAGAATAGGAAGGTGGACGAGCATATGGGCCACCTGATGGTAAGTGGTCACCAAACGCCCTTAGACATTGGCATTGTAAGAAATGTCAACCATCGCTTATAGCCAATGCGCCATCAACCTTGGGAACTAAGATTTTATGTCCCTTGTGCCTGTAATTACACTGGCTCACTCACCCTTCAAACCGGAACACAACAATATCAAGTATTGCTGTTTTGCGGTAGAATATCTGATGAGTGGGTGGTACCTACCCAGACGAGCTTGCACAAAGCCCTACCACCAGGCTTTGTGCAAGCCATCTAAGTAGGTACCCACTCATTACATTTTCTACCGTCAAACAGCAAATTATAAAATCACGAAATAATTTTTACGTTACATTTTCATTTTGATTCAGCTGTTTTTATATTATACATATGTATATATACATATATACGTTTTTAATTTAAAGCACGCTTATTTTATGTACTACAGTTCGATTTAAATAATTATTTTTGGTTATTGAGAAAAATCATAGACTGGACTACATCACACCAAGACCTATTTATTAATAATGATTAATGACATAAGATTTATGTAATGAAAATATGTACGAAACAGGCTAGAGTATAAACCGATAATACGCACACAAAACCAAGGAACGGGCTATTATTAATAGTACATAATGTGTATACTGACTCATTCATCTATGTATTTACTTACTATATAAAATGTGAACGTGGGTTGCGGTCAACTTTCGAGTCAAATCAAATATAAAGTAATGATTCATTACTTCACAACCACAATAAAGTAATATTATTGTCGTCGGTCTTGTGAAAGCTTGCGGTATCGAGCAATAAAACAGTCAGATATTACGAATCGTTTTTACAGCTACTTAGTAACAATATTGTTTTGTTAAAGAGACAGACATAGTAATAAAATATGTAATAAAAATGTGAGGACCGTTTTATGTAAATTAATACTAAGTACATTTAACAAATTTTGTATGCCAATCAAATTGTTATAAAAATCTCACAATTAAACTAGCTAGTATGTAATTAAATTATTATTATAATTTTATTGTAAGAGCAGTTGGTAGTGTAGTTAGGAAAATGTAAAAGTCCAGCTTCTATGCAATAAATAGTTTTTTGGGTAAACTGCACTGTCGAATTTTAATTATTTATAGATAAAATATATACAAAAATAAATACAATTTTGTGGCACTTCCTCACAACTTGGAGAGGCAGGGTGGTCTTCTATTCTTTCGCTTCGTCCGTGTAGACTCCATAAAGGTTTTTATCATGTATAGAAACTAACTAAAGATTAAATTATCCGTGTTTTAAAAAGTATATAATATAAATTATATTAAAGTTTATGTAGCGAACATTATTATCCTAACAAGAAAGCGTCAATACAA
Organism: Nymphalis io; assembly: GCF_905147045.1. Classification (NCBI taxonomy): domain Eukaryota; kingdom Metazoa; phylum Arthropoda; class Insecta; order Lepidoptera; family Nymphalidae; genus Nymphalis; species Nymphalis io. The sequence continues at coordinate 5,780,146 of NC_065911.1, forward strand.
TGCCATGACATTCATAAGGTAACACTAGCGGTCAGTGGCTTTCAAACTGTACGGGCGAGAGGTCACGCACAGCGTATCGCGTAACTTGAGTCACTTGTTTTTTTTTTTTCTCATTTACAACTTGTATTGTTTAATTAAACCTACATCAGTGTACACCTGAGAACTCAATAACTTTAGCGTCACTTACTGCTATTTTATAGAATAGGTAGGCCGACGAGGATATAGGCCACCTGATAGTAAGTGGTCACAAACGTCCATAGACATTGGCATTGTAAGAAATGTTAACCACGTCTGACACTAGCTCTGCCTTGTCTGTAATTACACTGGCTCACTCGCCCTTCAAACCGGAACACAACAATACCAAGTGTTGCTGTTTTGCGGTAAAATATCTGATGAGTGGGTGGGACCTACCCAGACAAAGCCCTACCACCAGTGAAATTCTCTTCATTGTCTAATATTCATTGATTGAAATGTTAGCTGTTTATATGTAACATCTCGCTCATTTTTTAAAAAAATAATAAAATAAACTATGTTCTATTCAACCTACTTATCAAGTTACAGCTGTTCGTTCAGCAATTTTGGCGTGATTGAGTAATATCCAACTACACTAGACTTTTGCATACTTAAAATAAATAACATTTTCATAACTATTATTAATAGACATTCAATAGTTATATTTTTATATAATGTAATATTTGGTTGATTTGTTGGGTGATTGATATTGTTCCGCCAATAATTGAGCGAACGTTTATGTCATAGAACCAAACGATTTACTTAAAATATAACGTGACCTAATAATGCTGTCATTAACATAACAAAGTAGCAAATTAAATTTAAAAATAATGACAAGGAAATTGTTTCAATAATTTCATAAATTAGGCTCAAAAACAAGAATGATAAGCACCATATTATTAGAGGATGGTAGGAACAATCCTCTACTAATATGGTGTTATGTAGTTAATTTCAGGAATTATATAAAAACATTTGACTTTTATATGTACATATAAATACATATTATAATTAATATTTGAACTTATACGTTTATGGACCGGGATCAATTATTAATTATAATAATGTCCTCCAGACCGATTTCGGCCACGGCGGCCAATCTCAAGAGAGATTAGCCAACTACGCAGGAGATATTATAGTGCACAAGGGTGTGCGCAAACACAGGTGCACTCTCTATTCCTTAACTCTCATAATCCGATGGGACGGCAATCCGACACGACCGGAAAGAGTTCAGGCGCAGGACCAACGGCTTTACGTGCTTTCCGAGGCAAGGGAGTGTTCACACTTCCAACTTCCAGACTTCGGGCTGCTACTGAGAATTTTTCTGACAGAAAAACCCAATAACTTTTTAATAGCCCGACCTGGGAATTGAACCCAGGAACTCCGGGTCTGCTTCCTTATATCAAGCCACTAGACCAACGAGGCAGTAATTATTAATTATACAATTATCCTTTAAAACATTTCATTACTAGGAATGAAGTTTATCTGATATTCGATTTCAAAAATATCCTACATAACATTATAGATACAAAAGTGAGTTTAATTTTTCTCTAGTAACGGTTTTACGTGTTAACTACTCAACCGATCCTCATGAAATTTTATATACGTGTTATCTGCAAATACGCAAGCGGGCAAAGCCGTGGCGGCAAACTAGCAATATACAGCCACATAAAACAGAGTATCAGCCATGCTAATTAGAACTAAAATCCATGCAACTTCCGCATGACACGAAACCAGACAATAATATTTTAAAATATTTTAACAATGTAATATTAACAGTATACTTTATGATTAACAAATATGAATCGTAAAACATCCAAAACACTTCTTATTAAGTTCATATATACATATATCGGTCTATGAATTTAAGTTATAAAATCAATATTATGCTCATATAAAAAAGCATCAATACAAGAAATCAGATCTGCAACACAGTTGTAACGCAAAACCAGCTTCGGTCAGTGGCATTCAAAACTGTAACGAGACGGGAGGTCAGATCGAATAACTTGTCACCGCTATCCTTAGATTAAAATATAATTCACATACAATACATATAAAATTATAATATGTAGATACAATTCATGACTTTTTTTTTTAATTTCAACACTTATTCATTCTGGTCTTAATTTAATAATAAAAACTTTAACTTTTATCATCATATATAATCAAAATCCAAAAATTAAAGCTTATTTATAAGTGATTAGTGCTTGAATGTACTCCCAATTACTGGAGTTCAACACAACGTACACTAGAATAGGATAGATAACATTAATTAAAATTTAACCTTAATTATGTATCAAAATATAAATGATATTTAATAATAATCGTTATGAAATTAATAATAATAATTGATTATTTCCTGTTATACGAAACAGTGGACAATATTTAATTGTATAGAAAGCATAACATTTCTTTCTAAGAGCATTAAAAGTGTCGAAAACCATGTCTACTGTTAGTATTGCGTTATATAATCATGACCTTCGAGATGATGATTCTGGGATAATTTTTCCTAGATTTCCTGGAAACCAGGATAAGGATTTTGAGGTGGCCTCCGATATTAAATACTTGCTCCGGTTATAGGCCATATACTCCTGACGTTTATGCAAAAGTTCAGAACCATTTGAGTAGACGTGAAAGTGTAACAAATAAACTCACTTATCCCATATTATATAAAGTGAAAAATAGTAAACATAAAACATTTTTGGGCACCGACTTCAGTTTTACTACTGATAGAAATATACAATTAGAAAATCATTTAATAATAATAATAAAAAAACAATCGAGACTTTTACCCTCTAGTACATTTTGTTACATTTTTATTTTATTTAAGACAGCGATATTCTACGTATTATCACGTACACATACAGGGTACAAAAAAGTGTGGTATATACGTATGTGGCATACACATAAATGTTTTTTATCGGTAATAAATTGTACGCTCGCAAAGTTCGTGACGCGATACGCCTCGCGGATTTATTTCATCGATCGTAACGGTACATATGTAAAAATAATAAGTAATAATATATATATATATATATATATATATGCGAAAGTGTTTGTTGGTTTGTTCCACTTTCATGAAATGAATCAAACGTTCGACTTAATTTTTTATACAGAGATGGTGGATGCACGGTGCATTGTTCCCGGACGGGAGCGAAGCAACGGATGCAGAGCCGGCTTTAGAGTTCTGAAGACCCTGGGGCAACAAAGAAATGGAGGCCCCTAATTATTTTCCAAACAAATTGAACAATTTCTTTCATTCCGGTGCTTCAAAATAATTTATTTATAATTATATTTATATATAAGGGATAAAATTGAATAACTTAACATCAATAAACTCTTCTTGTTGAATATTGAGTACTAACATTTAAAAAAAAACTATGTGTTTTTTTTGACAATTATTGACATGTTCTGTGTGTTTTTAAAGACACTGAATTATTAACCTTTATAATTAAGGCTAAGATTTTAAGTTATGCGACTATAATTATACGGCTTTTTGTAAAAATAGATGAGAAATTGACTATTTTGACTTGTTTATGGCAGCTGTTAATATTAATCGTATTTTTTTTTTTCAAATAAAAACAGTGAAACTAAAGGTTAAATATATTTTATGTGTAATAATTAAAAATGGTACGAAAATGATGAAACAACATTTTTTCCTTACTTTATTTCGCCGGTTCTTCTCAAATCTGAGATATTACTTTAAGAATCGGTGGTAGACTCTATAACTTATTAAAAGCGTGGTTGGCAGTTTAACTTTTTTTTTCCTCTTGGCAAAGGTATTACAACATACAGCCTCGTGTTCAGTTTTATCCCATACTCCGTCAAATTGTGGCATTCAGCCATGTCTAAATTGCATTGACAGTTTTATATCGCATCTGTCATTAACGTGCTGTTTTTTAATTGTGTAAACAAAGTAATTGTATCGGTGCCAAATCAACTGACAGTTTAAAATGTAACGAAGCGATGAAATCAATATCGTTTCTTTGAATTCGATGGCAATTGACACTTATCAATAAATAATCGAATAAATTATTAAACACCAACTGCTTCGCTAGGCATAAATAAAACATAATGATTTTCTTGAATACTTAAGAGTATCCATCGTTTTATCCCACGACATAATCGTCCAGGAACAAACATCCAACATATATAAATTTTAGTTAAATTTACATAGCATTATAATTAATAATTAAAGCATCCATTAATTACTGATTAAATGAGTTTGTGTTTAATGTTACTACGGTATTTTGAAGACGATAATTTTTTTTAATATATAAGCTAGCGCTTGACTTATCACACCTGATGGAAAGTGATGATACAGTCTAAGATGGAGCGCATTTGCCTAAAAGATGCCTATTCACTCTAGACTTGAAGGTCACAAACAGTTTATTATGTAATAAATTCAATTTGAATAACAAATAAGAATTGATACTAGGAATATCTGTATTAACGACATTGTTTACTTAACATTATATCGTAGTATTCTTGATATTTAATTAAGCATGCAATGGTTTTATTAACCACTTTGTATTTTATAAATAATAATATAGATGTTATTTATCAACTGCACTGGAGGAGCGTGGTGGTTTTACTGGTGGTAGAGCTTTGTGCAAGCTCGTCTGGGTAGGTACCACCCACTATCAGATATTCTACCGCAAAACAGCAGTACTTGTTATTGTTGTGTTCCGGTTTGAAGGGTGAGTGAGCGAGTGTAATTACAGGCACAAGGGACATAAAATCTTAGTTCCCAAGGTTGGTGGCGCATTGACTATGTAAGCGATGGTTGACATTTCTTACAATGCCAATGTCTAAGGGCGTTTGGTGACCACTTACCATCAGGTGGCCCATATGCTCGTCCGCCTTCCTATTCTATAAAAAAAAAGTGGTGGAATAAATTCCAAGCCCTCAGTATATCTTTGCTCAGCAGTGGGACATCTTCGGACTGTTTCGGGGTATAGGTAAACAAAGCGTAGATTTACAAATTACATGCGATTTTCTAATTGCTCTGCTGTATTACGCACTATAAACAGTTCTTGATTAATTTACCTTTATTTATAATACAACACTATTCCACTTAATTAGTTAAAACCACATTTATTTAACTTTCGAAGTTCCGATTACAACTTCGCGGGTATTTAAAACGCAATTTTTTCGCGAATCCATAGTGAATATCATAGATTATTCAAGATCTCGAACGATGATATCGTGTCAATTGATATCGGTGTTAGAATTGTTTTTTTTTTGGGTTTATTCCTGTTGTGGTTGGAATAGGCTATAAACATGTTTACGTATAACTTTGTTACTGGGCTTTAACGGATAAAATAAACTGAACAAGCTTAAAACCTTCCAATAGATTTAACGAGTTTTAGTCGTAAAGTAACAAAAGATCCAAAAAAGTTTGTTACTTAAAAACTCTCAAACTATGTTATAAAATTTGGTACCAACTGAAGTCGATTAAGCCATTGGAATACGACATGAAATACTTTTTATGTTTATTTTAAATTAGGAATATTAGATTAAAAGTATTTTATTTTTTATATTTTAAATGTCGCGTAACGAAGGTAATAAATAAATAAAAAAAGTAATATGTCCAAGTAGTTCGTATACATGTCTTATTGGTTGTTTTATAAGACCTAGCTACTGTGTTGCGTCATAAGGTAGGACAAAGGCTGGAGTGACCACATTCCGAACCAAGGTCGATGCACATCGCTTCGCGGATAAACTTGTAACTTGTAATTAAAAACATATGAATTTTAGATCAGTAAATAGCTATCAACGTTTAATATAAGTCTTTATAAACATTGACTATTTTTCATTTTATTTATTTCTTTTCACTACACTGGTAGCGATAACAGTGTTCAATGATATTGCTTAGATTTTAGGTCATATAAAGAACCATTGCAGCTTCCGTTTTAAATGCTCAGTAAATAGACTGGTGTAATAATTATTGAGTTATATTTGTTTGTTTGTGTTTGTTAACACTTATTACACATGAACTCTGAACACAACAAATATAAAAAAATCACGATCACGACATGTCGACTTGAAATTTAGAGGAGACCTTCGTATTAATGTAGAGGCGGACTAATTAAGGTTTTTACGAAATGTACATTTGAAAAAGAAAGTTCTTCCTCCTTACTCTTCATCCAAATTTATCGCTGGAAAACAACGCTGATTGAACGTTGAGTTTATGAATCTTGGGAGTTACAAGAACTAATCTAAGTTTTTTTTTTTATTAGGTAGGAAGACGAGCATATGGGCCTCCTGATGGTAAGTGGTCACCAACAACCATAGATATTGGCATTGTAAGAAATGTTAACCATCGCTTACATCGCCAATGCGCCGCCAACCTTGGGAACTAAGATGTTATGTCCCTTGTGCCTGCAATTACACTGGCTCACTCACCCTTCAAACCGGAACACAACAATACCAAGTCCTGCTGTTTTGCGGTAGGATATCTGATGAGCGAGTAGTACCTACCCGGACGAGCTTGTACAAAGCCCTACCACCAGATTGATTATGTGCAACGAGACAAACTGGTCAGGAAGCTACGTGACTATGGTATTAGAGAAATATGATCTTTATCTTTTTGAAATAAGACAAACATATCTCTATGAAAAGAAACTAATATTTTTCCATTAACAAACATAAGTAAATAATTTTATTTATTTTAGACTTTTAAAAAATATATATATTAAAAGGATATTCGAAAGTTTTCTATCACTTAAAATATCATGTATGGTTAAGAAAAACATTATATAAAATAGATTAAACAGCCAAAGCAGCAATATGTTGAACCGTGATTGGTTATAATTTATAGTTACTCATAATAAAAACCATTTTTTACAATTTGACAAACTCAATAAGGCGTTATGACGCATCATAGATATTAAACTAGCTGAATGGCAGACCGGATTATGACGTCACAGTTTGTGAAATATAAATTCAAATAACAATATTGCGTATCTAATATAAGTATTCCGTTTCATCATACCTGTAAAGTTATCAATGATAAATAATAATGTTTTATTGTTTGCATAACATGCATGGAATGCACTCAACATAGCCCCATTTGATTACGTATTTATCGAATAGAAATTAAAACCAGTCAACGCAATTTACAATAAAAATAAACTTTAATATAATAACAATTGATGTTTGATTTGATCTATGCAATTTAAAAATATCTCATTGTAACATTTCTAATATTGAAAACATTTTTCAGAAAAAAAGTATATAGCTTTGCCTCTCAAACTGTTAAGTTTGTTAAAATCCTGTGACATATTCCACGAAGTACAACAGGAATAGACCCAAAAAAAAACAATTCTAACACCGATATCAATTGACACGATATCATCGTTCGAGATCTTGAATAATCTATGGTATTCACTATGGATTCGCGAAAAAATTGCGTTTTAAATACCCGCGAAGTTGTAATCGGAACTTCGAAATTTAAATGAATGTGGTTATAACTAATTAAGTGGAATAATGTTGTAATAATACAATAAAAATCAAGGTAAATTAATCCAAAATAGTGCGTAATACAGCAAAACAATTCGAATGATATAAATAGAAAATCCGACTGGATGCGGAAGGCGGAGGACAGGGAGCTTTGGCGCACCTTGGGAGAGGCCTATGTTCAGCAGTGGACAATGATTGGCTGTTGATGATGATGATGAAATAGAAAATCGCATGCAATTTGTAAAACTAAGGTTTTTTTACCTTTATTAATATTCCAATTGGAATACGATATACCTATTATTCGTTTAAAACCAATTAGAAGTTTTGGCTTAATTATATAAACAAACATCTGAACATAAGCTTTGTTGTGAGGTTATTAGGTCTTTTTCTGTACCCCCGACAACGTATATGCCAAATTGCATAATAATCGGTTGCGTAGTAAGATGCGAAAACCTAACAAACTCACTTTTCAGTTAGTGTTAAACTAGTTTGGGATGTGCTTGAACATGAACATGAACATTGACAAGTCATTTATTCTTTCATATATAGATTACCGTATGTAATGTAATGTAGTAGTAGCAAGAGCCGAGATGGCCCGGTGGTTAGAACGCGTGAATCTTAACCGATGATCGTGGGTTCGAACCCGGGCAAGCATCACTGAATTTTCATGTGCTTAATATGTGTTTATAATTCATCTCGTTCTTGATGGTGAAGGAAAACATCGTGAGGAAACCTGCATGTTTCAAATTTGTATGCCACATGTGTATTCCACCAACGAGCAGCGTGGTGGAATAAGCTCCAAACCTTCGCAAAAAAAAAAGGAGACGAGGCCTTAGCCCAGCAGCGGGACATTCACAGGTGCTAACAATGATACTGTAATTACATTAGTAGATAACGTATATTAAAACTACGTGCAATAAACACAACCAACACAACAAAATCATGTCTATAATTTATAAATCACCTTTCCATACATTATGACTACGTTGAGTATAATTTCTGAATAAGTTATTTCCTTAAATGGTCTCGTTTTAACATCGCACAATCTTTATAAGCAGTACCGTTCAAGGTAATGACTCATACCGGAAACCTTTTAGCCTACAAGGGTCACGCCGAATTTGTGACCGCATTCTTAGTGAGTTTATCATTTTTTAAGAGAAGCGTGCTATTAAATACATATTAATAAAAGAATTTAACGCCCCTGGTTAATGCGTTTAAGCTCATGCATAAATTAAGCGTCTAATCATAAATGTTTTTCTTTCTTTATTATATAAAAGTTCGCATCTAATAATAAGAGATACACATATAAGATATGTATACATAAAATTAAGCTGCTTTTTGTGTTTTAAACGTTGAATATTGAAGCGTAACACATAGAAACGTTGGACACAACTTCGAACTCAAATTGTGCTAAAAGAGAACAATATATTATTTATTATAAGGTGTTAAAAATGTTATAGAAAATAAATGTACTAAAATGTTTATAATGGTTGAACCGACTATCTAGTCCGATAGTAAACATCGTATAAAGTGGCGTAGCTAGGTGGACAAGGGCCCCGGTGCATAAGGAAAGTCTCGAGCCCTCACCAGCGTACTTATATTGGCCCTCAAAATTATAGATAGGAACAAGAACAGGAAACATTAAGTTCAACTTATACCTAGTAGGCTAAATCCATACGTCGTCTCTATGAGGGTGGAATCTATGTGTTTAATAGAAAAAAATGGGAATAAAGAAACAACGACACACATGAAAATATATTTTTTTCTTTTTTTTTTCATGCCACTCTCTTCCAAGCTGAGGTTAGAGGGCCCCCTGAGCTCCGGGGCCCTGGTGCACTGCACTATCTGGCCCTGCGATAGCTACGCCACTGATCGTATATAAACAATGCAATAGCTACTCAAATCTCCAGACTCTAAGAGGTAACATAAACACCATTAATGGCTGACGTTACCAAGAAATTTTGTTTATATAAAGAAATCGGCATTTTTTCACGTTTCAACCCATGTTGTTTCAGTTAAGATTGGTTTCAACAGATTATATATTTATAGAGAAAATAAAAAGAAAACCGCTTATTATAAATATAATGCAGTCCACTTACAATAAACGTATATTAAAAAAAAAACAGTAAAACAAAATGTGTCTGGTTAATATGTTGAATATCATATCGAATTACTAACTTAAAAATGTTGTTTAGCCGATATTTAATTAAACACAGATTTATCTCTCTTTGGCATCCATAAGAAGAACTGAGAAAACAGCATTTTTTAACTAATCACCCCTAAACAACTAAGAATATAAATAATAATTTTATTAATCATTATTTTTAAGATATTCAATTTTGTATTTCGTAATTCGCTATAAATATGCATTAAAAGTATTTTTATTTCTACGAATCTTCATGTTTAAGCACGTGGTATATCCCTGAACGCAGCCGATCAATACATTACAGACGTCTACGGGCAAAACGTCTTAGTATCTAGACTTTCAGTTTATCTATTACTATATTTTTATGAAAAAAATATATTATTTCACGGGATTTTTAACCTATTAATTTAGAATTGGTGTTTTACGACCAAGATTATTATATTGATTTTAAAAATGGAATCGCTATGATTGCCGACGTCATCAAGTTTATATAATTGTTTCCAAAATCAAAAAAAATGTTCTTCGACAATTCGTAAACGAACTTTCTACAGGTATTGAAATAATTTTATTTAATACTGATTATGGCTTTAGAAATATTTTAATAAAAACAAGAGAAGATAACATATTTTTGAGCATAATTTTTTATTTATACAAAACTACAGTACAGAAATCTCTTAAACATTTTTTCCCAACACAGATAAAAAATATTCTTTCGTTTTGTAAACTATCTTAACTTAATATTTATAAAAAAAACAACACACTGTATTTTCACCAATACAATATAAAATTATTATAATAGAATTCTTACATAATTCCAATAAAATTTCACTGCAATTGCTATAAGGATACAATTTGGTTATTGCTTGCTCACTGGACTATACGGTGTCAAGGCAAGATGTCTACGAGTATGGAATACTAAATAGTGTTGTAACGCAAAATTGCCTCATGGGTAATGTATAATGTATGACGCATGCATGGAGAATTTGTTACATTACACGACTTGTGTTCACTAAACGTTTTTGCATCCCTACTTGTCTTTTAAAACGACGATTAAGCATTTACTATTTTAAAATCTATTTAATACTATTTTAAATTTAAAAAAAAAGTAAAATGCTTATTTTAGTGTAAAAGTTGCTTTTAACTAACATAAAAAATATTAGATTTTTAGATATTGTTAGGTAAGAAGTATTGTTTTAATGTATATTCAGGTGTAATTTTTTTTTTTATGAACCGATTTAATCCTTTTTGAGTTGGCTTTATAGATCCAGTTGGTACTATTTCAGTTTGATTGATGCTGTTGGAAAGTGTCAAGATTTAATTTTGAGAATGGATATTTTTTATTTCCGGTAAAGTCTTTAAATACATCATTAACAGCAAAAACCTTTACTTGAATATACATCATCTGTTATTGATTGAATTTTCTTTCCTATTGTTAAAAGAAAAGAAAACATTCATACTATCGAATAAAAATATTGACCTCTCGATTTATTTGTAACACATTCATTTGCATACATTTTATAAAATAATCTTTTTGCTTTTGAAATATAAATAAATAAATATAGTGCCATTTTAAATCTTATATCAATATTTTAGAAACGATACCTCCATTTGTGATAAGTACTATCATTAGTTTGCTATCTCATCATGAACTACTGATAGTCAGTTATTATTTACCGAAGGACATTTATATATATTTTTTTAAATGTATAAGTACACTTATAATAAATTTTCATTTTATTATAATTATAACTTATTTATTTTTAATTAATTGTCATCGCAAGAATCTACCATAAAACATAAATTAAATTATAATAAATGTTCAATTGTTGTTTTTTTTTTTAATATTCATAAAACAATCAGTTTTAATAGGGATTGTTTTAAATAAATATGAAAGCAATTTACTTCTATCTATTTTAGAAAAAGTAATCAGATAATGGAGCAATTGAGAAATTTTAATTCATAATGGATATTAAATAAATGATATCTATGTGCCAGTTATTTTAATAAAGTTTTTACAACAAAATTTTAATTTTTGAGATTATGAGAAATAAGCATTAATTTAATTATAAATCTCAATTGTACCTATTTGATATGAAAAACATTTTTCCCAGGAATTTCAATTTAATTAAATATAATTAAAGTAAAAAACATAATTAAAATGATTACCTACTTCACGAATTTCAGAGTAAAATTAATAGTATAATATTGGAACCTTTTTCTATATATATTAACCATTACTATTTACGCCTCAAACTGTCTTTAAATCGACCACACGCGGAGTCAAGGCTAAGTAAGCTAAAATTCTCTGGTAGACTCCTTAAACGGCGAAAATCTCGAATTATTGCAAAAGACAGCATGTGTACCATAATCTCAGAGTAGGAATATACACCCTACTGAACTTGCGCATTTAACTGCCATACCCATGCCGGCTAATAACACGAAATAAATTGTGTTTTCATACCTGTGAAAACTGTTCCCTTATGTCGGCTAACTCCTCATCGGTCAATTTTGAATTGTCTGCCATTGTCGCACAATTAATATCACAAAAACAAAAATCACAACATCTACTGTAAAGTACCGCAGGTGTAAAAAAGTAGTGTTAAATCACTTTAGTCTTAAATTAATAAGTATGTATAAAAAAGGTATATAAATCACAGCACACCCTATTATTTATAAAAAAGACGCACAGAAATTATCACAATTTCACAGTCTATAGTGTCTTGCGGTAATACGTTTACTACGAAAGTATGAAACTCAAGTCTACGTAGATGCCGACGAACGACCAATGGACAGCCCGGGCTACCTTGAGTCTTCGCTTTTCGATTAAAAAAGAAAATTGCCATTAGTAATAAAAAAAAATAAATAATAATTTAATTTATTACATATTCCAAATTATAATTAATTAAAATATGAAACATAAAGATAAATACTTTTTTTAAATTTTTAGTTGGATTTATGTTTCCACAATTTTGCATTACAAAAAAAATATCAGTAATAGTTTAGAGTTATATGAATAGATGGCAGCATACAAAAACAACGCTATAATTTATCATAGGTATAATAATGTTAGTTACTTGTTTTAAATAGTTATGCTACCAAACAATAGATGTCGCGACGTAATTCTAGAATTCTCTCGAAAATTTAAGGTGCCAAGTCCTTTTGGATTTTAAGTAAAGAGTCGCTTTAAAATTATTCCTAAGTTCTTTAATTTATTATATATTTTAAAACATTTTAATCTAATAACTTATTTTCAAACATACATACATACGTAGGTTCTTTTGTTGATATTTTTATTTACATAAAGCAATATAAAATATATATAGAAAAGTTAAAACAGGAAATTAAAAAAAAACAATAAAATAATAAACTTAATATTTAAATATAACTATAATTAATGTTTAAGCATTTAGTTAAAAATCAATAAAAAAAAACAGCGTGAATCGTAATGTAATACAGATTTCTGAATAAATAATTATTATTCCTGTAAACATATATTATTTATTTACATTAAAGCTTTAAATAAATACAAATAAAAATTAAAAATAGTTACTGTACAAATTATTTCCTGTTGAATTAAAAGGAGACCTACGAATTTTAGATTAGTTAATTTTAAGAAAATCACAATAAATAATAATTCATTGAAGACAAATATTAACTTTATTAGCCTACCATAATTATATTTTTCTGACAAGATCCAATTAAACGGATTATTTCAAAAATGAAATGCACATGCGACCCTAAATTGAGAATCCCTGACTTTGAGTAGCACGTTCTCGAACGCTCGACTCTCGAACGTTCTACCTACGACTAGAATCACGGCTGCGCGTTTAAATACGCGATTCAAGCGCTGTCCTGTATCATTTGAAAACAAGCAAGCGTACGAATCACTACTAGATTTGTGAACCAGCGATTTTGGCGCGATATTTCAATTTAATCTGACTCAAATCGAAGATTATTGAAAATGGCTCTTCTACCATTTCTGTTGGATTACGAACTTGAGCGACCTCGCCGTCTTATAGACCAGCACTTTGGATTGGGGTTGACTCCTGATGATCTCTTGGGCGTTGTTACTGGTCCTTTGGTCAACCGTGAGTATTACCGACCCTGGCGTCATCTCGCTGCAGCGGCACGGGATGTCGGATCCAGTATCAAGAACGACAAGGACAAATTTCAAGTGAATTTGGACGTTCAACATTTTAATCCTGAAGAGATAAGTGTGAAAACTGCTGATGGTTATATTGTCGTCGAAGGCAAGCACGAAGAGAAAAAAGACCAACACGGCTTCATTTCTCGTCAATTCACACGTCGGTATGCGATTCCTGAAGGTTGTACTCCAGAGACCGTTGAATCGCGTTTGTCATCCGACGGTGTGTTGACTATCACCGCTCCACGTAAGGTGCCTCCAGCTGTGCAAGGTGAACGTGCGATTCCTATCACCCAGACCGGACCGGTCCGTAAGGAAGTGAAGGATCAGGCAAATGGCGACAAAGCCCAGTAAACTAAATTTTTGCAGTATTTTATTTTAAGGCATTCCTTATTTTACGTTCTAATAAGACTGATTAATTTCAATTAAATATTTGTGTTCATATAAATTTACGACTTTTATTTCTTTTCTACTTCTATTATACCGTATTAATGGACTATCCATTCGTCTAAATAATTTATTTATTGATAATATTAATGCATGTTAAGTCCTGGATTTCGTAAATGATAAACTAACAAATTTCTTAGTTTTATAATTTAAAAATATATTTTCGATATTTTGTGAATAAAACATTTTATTTAGAATAAACAATATCTTAATATAAAGGAATTAATTGGAAAAAATATTTTATTTTTAGGATTTTAATTTTTTTTTCTATATCAACGATTCTCTAATTCTAAAAATTCAGATGAATTTAATCTCACCTTACAACAAAATGTAATACTTAAAAACCGAATTGGAAGGGATTTAAACAAGTAAAGATCATATTCTAAAGATCCTAAAGGTTTGCTACCCTCGCTTAAATCTGAATAAGACAGTTTATTAACTATAATTTGATAACTTAAAAAACTGGTTGATGAACACTGGTGATTTTTATTTATGAGAACACATTATTGAAATACCAATGTCCCGAGCAGAAAGGTTTTTAATGAAGATGGAGCAAGGAATATTATTTTTATTTTCTCCATAAATAATCTTCAAGTATCGGTGATTATTTTGGAGAGAGAACGTTTAAATTTTTGGGTTTATTCATTTTGTTTTTCATTCCTATGAGGAATCCACCAACGGGGACATTATGCACTTATCGTTAGATCAAAATTCGGTATTACTAGTATGGAGATATAATCTATTGTTGTTCCAAGGAAGCCTTCACCTTAGGCGGCCTTAGCCTGCTCTATGACAGCTATGCCACTGAATAAAAAGCTGCGATTTGTGGTTGTCGCATGCTTTGAGCTGCTAAATGATGCTATCGTTTTTTGCCGCATATATATGTTTTTGCATGTAAGCATTCTTTAACGTGTAATACCGAGTGCTACAGTTACACGCATTTAAAATACATATGTACAGATTTAAATACATTTATTCTCAATAAAGCATATTATAGTCACTTGAGAACAAAGGTAGCATAATGTGTACAATTAAATTCGTCATTCCATCTTAAGTACTGTTTTAGGTAGTTAGGAATTTTAATTTACATTTGTATATGTGAAGTTTAAATCCTTGCTGAAGTAAGAATTGATGTGTAGGTTCATACAAAGAAGCTTAGGTACATTAATAAACCGCTACTGTAGTTTCGGCTGGAGAAGTATACTGTAGCAGTAGTAGTACATAGTAGTATAAGGTATTGTTTATTTTCTTTTATTATTTTTGTTAACTTATCGTGTTAAGTTACTTATTTCTCATTTACATTAACGATCTTTCCGATTGTACAAAACATAAGTGTATTATGTTCGCAAATGACGTATCGATTATTGCGCTTTGTCAAAAATGCTAACAATGGCCATCAAATAAATGAAACTATTGATGAAGTCCACGAGTGGCTAAGTAGTAATAATGTATGCTTAAATTTGAAAAAGACTAAATACATTATGATGTTATGAAATAAAAAAAAAATACATATAAATATAATACTGTGAAATGTGCTAATGAAAATATAGAACAGGTATCTGCAATATTATTTTTGTACCTGGAGTCCCAATATTAATAATTTATGCAATTAAATTAATAAATTTGTATTTGCCTGAAGAAGCATATCTAGAATTATTGAACAAAGGAAAGACTTATCGACATATCATGGCTATGTTGCATCTAATATTCGATATGGTATTATACTTTGGTAAATGAACAGAAAATTTCTCATTTAAAAAAATGTATTCGTGCAATATGGAACAAAGATCTAATGCAATCAATCGTGTAGACCCTTATTTAAAAATCTCAAATTATGAACGTTGCTATGCATCTACATATACGAAGTAGCATATAATATTGTATTATTGAATACGCGATATCCAAACAAATTATATATGCCAACGCGTAAAACAGCTCTCTAATCAAAGAGTCGTTGTATGATTGTTAAAATTTATAATAGGTTGTCTTCCAATATTAAAAATCTGCCTTATTTAAGATTCAAGAAAAAAGTACACGAGTAACCAGTCTTTTAGCGCTATGGAGACGAGCTGCCGTGCCCGGCGACCCCGTCTCCATAACGCGCGGCGGCGAGCCAATGTTCGAGGGTTTGCCGTGTATACGTGTATATGTTTATAGGTATTCGCAGCTTAAATCGATTATCTAAAATTGAGTTGCCAGATGATATTATTAGCTGATTTAAAAAAAGAAGCACGTACGATCATTTCGATTTGATGATTCATTTTTTAATGCATTAGTTGTTATGCACCTCGAGACTAATTCCTTTTAAATATGGATTGTTTTCTACACTTTTGAAATGAATAGAATTTATGACTAGTTTAGAATTGGTACCTTTAAAATATATATGTATATAGGTACTCGTTGAATTGAGAACCTTCTTTTGGTTTCGTCGATCAAAGAACCACCTTGATTACAAGACATCATTTTTTACTATTATCAAATAAAATAAGAATGTATACAATATGCTAACGATAACATACAACAGATAACTTATTTTAATAATGGCAAAAAGTTTAGGCGTAGTATTTATTATTAGCGAATAGACTGATTTTTTTCTAATTTTAAGATTTTAATTATAATGATGTAAAAGTTATACCATTTGTTGTAGTCAACCAAGGATAGTCGAAAGTTGGTTACCAAACAAATTTTATATTTAAAAGCATATCCTGAGAATTAATGTTCGAAATTCTCGGTTTAAAGATAGCTATTTAAATTTTACTAGTTTTACTGTAATCGCGAGCGGAATACGACGTAAACTGTATTTATTTAATATAAAAGTGTTTTTGTGGAAATGATAACATCTTTTAAAGAGTCCTACGTCTTTAGACAGGTGATATTTTTTTCAACACATACACAATATCTAGTGATCCTCTAGACTCTAGGGATGTCTCCTAAGATTTTGTGATATTATCAAGAATTCAAAAAAATACGGTAAATTTATCTAACATAAAGTAATTTTTAAATTGAAAACGTGGTAAGGGATAACAATGTGCAATCCTAAGTACGTATCGAATATTCTACCGCAAAACCATATAATTTCTTCGATACCTAATGCTTTTGTTGCGGTTCGAATGTTTAAAAAAGACTAAATTTACATAAGGTTTGAGTTTATTTTTATAAAGAAACAATTCCACGTAATTACATTTTTTATTTATATCATTGTAAAGCAAATTATTAATAAAAAAAATCTAAAGCCTGATATTTTTCTTTCCGAATTGGGTGTAGATTTCGGTTAATCAATAAGCAAGTTGTGACGGACTAAATCCATATTTAGCTGGCCGTCTGACTTCGCAAGTGTGAAAAAAGAATTATAAATTCCAGTATTTAAATATAAAAAATATGATAATTAAATATTTATAATAACTAATGTTTATAGGGAATAGTCACAAAGTGCAACGCTTCAATGGAAATTGGAAAAAAGAAAGAATAAAGATTTCTTACTTAAGTGTTACAATTAATGTGCTTTACAGTCGGTACATCGAAATTATTATACAAAGATCGTGGTCGTCAATATTTTAAGCATGTAACAAAGCATTAAAACGATTATCTACTGCATATTTGTATGTGGTAACTGCTTATTTTGCAAACAAAACACATAATAAAAACATGTTTTGTTAGCTTAGGTGATCATATACTCGGACAATTTTTTTAAACTGGTATTGTCCAGTACTTAGATCAACTTACATTTCGAAAATCTATATCTTTGCTTCTGTATTTGTTAAAGTTGTATGAAAGTTTTCTAAGAGGTGCGGAGACTGACAATTTACTTTCTACATTGAAGTAACAACCGGTATATAAAAAAACATTCGATGAAAGAAAAAAAAATAAAGCTGATAATGTCATTTGTCATTTTATACTGATTATAGAGCAATACCGTCTAACACGCCGCTTCACCTTCGAGCGGATAAATGTCATTCATTTTAATAATTGACACTTCATTCTTTCTCTAAACGTGAAGCTTAGACAAGATCTGCTTGTTTGATGTCGTCTCTCTTATTGTAAACCTTAAATATTTCATTAATTGGGGCTTACATCTCCAGAAACACGCTATTCGCGTATTTGTTTGCTACACGCGCGTTATTTGGGATTAAGATAAAATTAAAGTATTGTAAATTAACTCCTAAATAACTACTAAATTTACCTTTTACATTATAGTTCATGAAAACAGTTTCATACATAAAAACTTCTTCACAATTTTTAAACAAAGTTCGCATCTTGTATTGCGACTAAATCATGTATTTAAATTGAGTCTGCATATAGAGTATCTGTATACATACATATGTATGTGTATAATTCAGCAACAAGTGCCTCGTGTAGCATGTTTATCTTAAATATAACTTTGGTGAATCAAGTTTCTGGCTTTTTATCTGGAAATTTAAGGAACTTCTTTTTTTATTTACTTTAGGTTTCGGTCATTTGCTGCGTTTATAATCATGCTATTTGGTTTTATTACTAAGTTAGTTCGTGTTATAGTACTTAAATGCCCTTTTCTGTACCCCTGTACAGCATATAAACATTTTTTTTTATTGTAATAATTTTAACTAAGTTTTTATTTTTTGTAATTTCTGATTATAATATGATTTTCGTAATAAATATATCCTTTTTAGCGTAAATAGTGATAAATTGTTGAGTAATTAAATTATGTATCGTACTTTTTTTTAATAAATTCAATCTTTTTCGGTTTCTATTTTAATTTGTATTACGGCTCATTAGACCATGATTTTCTAAGCAATTGGTGTGAGGTTGCGAAGATACCGCGTCATAATAGTTTGCTTAAATTTAATTTATTGGTGGTATTTTATTATTTACTTTGTGATATGGTTTTATCCCACCGCCAAACAGCAATACTCAGTATTGTTGTGTTCTGGTGTGAAGGGTGAGAGCCAGTGCAACTATAGGCACAAGGGACATAACATCTTAATTCCCGAGGTTTGGTAGTGCTTTGACGAGGGGTGGTTAATATTTCTTAGAGTCCTTATGTCATAGGCAGTGGTGACCTTCTGGCCGGGTGACCCATTCGCCAGTCTGCCTACCTATTTAATATAAAAAAAATCTTTATATTTTAGTTAGCAGCGATTGCGGCTTCAGGATGGCTTTCATTAACTGCTGGCTTTGCATACGGGTTCAGCGCGGTTCTCCTTCCAGACCTTAAAGAAGATGAAAATTTTCCATATAATGATAATCTAGGTTCTTGGATCGGTGAGTAAAGTTGTCTAACCTTACATTAATCAGATAAAATGATATTGTTATTATTTTATGTTGAAAAGAAATTTTTAATATAGAACAACAAAATCTTTTGGTAATATTCCTTTCAAATATAAATATTTCTGTTTATTTATTACGTTTTATTTTTTTATGATACACAATAATTAAATTACCTATCATATAAGATAATTATTTCGGAGTAAGTTGTTAAGCGTTCTAAGACTACAGGGCGTTCTCGATGTTTTCAGAAGCTCTTGTACTGAAATCAACATCATTACTTTAAAAATTAAATACGAAGTAATTCTATAACGAAAGCATAATAACGTGATAACCTACATTTTGCAATGAAAAACGCATACTAGTAAACAGTAAAAACAATATTGCTGTTTTTAAAAAGTGATATGTGAATGTGGTGCCATGATGGCGAGGCCAGAGGCTGAATTCTACTAATTTATAACGATTACGCTACGTTTCCGATTAAATTCCGATCCTTTTAACTTTGAATCATCTGTATTTATTCGAATCGGAACCGAACCGATAATATGTTAACATATACCGTTATGTCAAAATCAAACGTAATTGTTAACATTTGTGGCAATAGTCGATAATTTAATTAAAGAATAGGAAAACGGAAAAACGACAACACGCTTCGATTCGATTGCGATAAAATGACATTTTGTTAGTAGAATTGCAACTCGAAGCAACCTCCAACACGAAGCACGAACTTGCCTAATTGCATATTCTATGTAATACATTTAGTTACTTATAATTGTATATACATTTTCATAATCGATATTTTAATCCTATGTAGCCTTATTTAAGTTCTAAGTTATAACTAACTTGTAATCGAAACGCTTTCGATTACAAGTAAATGAATAAAATAATAATATCGAGATGACCCGTGATTAGAGACGAGAATTTTAACCTAAGTAAACGGTAAAGTACGGGTTCTGGCAGTACTGAATTTTCGTTTGCTTAATTAACTGTCCAAAGGGAAGTTATTGTGATGGGTCCGATTTTATGAATCCCGAATTTTGACATTTCTCCACGTTTCAAGGACACTAGAGTCCATTGCTAAGGCTTGTAAGAGGATGTCTGTGTGTGTGTGTATGTATATGTGTGCGTTGGTACGTAGGCACGTTCGGATTTTTTTCGTTTTATCAATTATCTTTAGAACAAAATATGATATCGAGATGGGACTAATTACATTCGACGCAGAATTACAAATTCTATCCCTGATTAGATTTTGAGTAAAATCAATCAGTCATTTTTTGTTGAATAACCGGTGTATTATGGTAAGAAAAACTTATAGTATTTTCATTGTTGCCACTGGGAAGTTAGTCGTGTGGCCTGTGTGGTGGGTCGCGCCCAGGCCACTTTTTTGTTATTATTCACCTTGTGCTCGGCGTTGAAAGAAACTATGGTGAGACCTGCGTGTGTCGGATGTTATTGTACCTCATGTGTACACACACGACCAATACGCACTGGAACAGTTTGATGGAATAAACTTTTGGAGCTAGTAAATAGTGCATTGTTAAATAAATAAGACAAAAGACATAGTGAAAGAAAATAAGCCAATAATGGGTTCGGAGTTAGAAGTAAACGCTCTAAAACTACATGACATTCACAATGATTTCAAACCTTATCCTCAAAAGGAAGGCTTTAACAACAGTGCAACATTTAGAGGCTGTTCTTTTTCATTTATATATGTATTTTCTAATGAAACTTAATTTCTCTTTTCAGCTTCAATTACTCCACTATCCATGATTGTTTGTTGCCTCTGTGCGGGATCAATTATCGACAGATTTGGAAGAAAAGTTGGCCATATTATACTTAGCATGTTATCAGTAATTAGTTGGGTGATAATAGCATTTGCTACCAACGTGACTCTTCTACTCATCGGTAGATTTGTGGCTGGTTTTTCCGTTGGATCAAATAGACCAGTGACTTTGGTATACCTTGGTGAAATCACATCACCAAAATACAGATGTTATTCTTTACTATGCCCATCATTTTCACTTTCCTTGGGCATCCTTCTATGCCATGTAATTGGAGGATATATTTCATGGAGAAAGAGCAGTTATATATACATCGTGGTGAATCTTTTATGTTTAATTTCTTTATTTTTCTTAAAAGAAACTCCTTTATGGTTGATATCGAAAGGAAATATCGATGAAGGAATTAAGTCATTCATAGGATTTAGAGGAAAAGGAATTGAAGCAGAGTCAGAACTTAAATTAGTTTTGCAAAGACAGAATGAAAAAACAGACAAATATTTGATGAAAGATATTTTTAGTTTAGCATTTATTAAACCGTTTTGTACGGCAATTTTATTAGCCGTAGTCACACAATTTAATGGAATAAATTCAATAACATTTTACGCAAAGGAAATACTCGGAAACACTGTGAAGGGTGAAATCGATCCATTTTTATTGATGATAATGTATGACATAATCAGACTTTTAACTTTCATTCTGATATTTCTTTGTAATAAATTCATACCACGTAAGATTTTATTTATAGGCGTAAATATTTGTTGCTGTATTTCATTATTTAGCTTAGTTGCATTTCTATCTCTTATGAATGTATCGGAATATGTATGGTTAGCAGTGACGCTTATTATTTTGTATACAGTCTTCGGTTCTAGCATTGTGGTTCTAGCTTGGACATTCATTCCAGAATTATTTTCTGGCAATTTACGGGGATTGGGATCAGGACTATCAGCGTCTATATCATTCCTACTGCTATTTGTTTGTGTGAAAATTTCTCCAGGTTTTATGGCAAATTATGGTGAAATTTACATGTATGCATGTTTTGGGTTGATAACAGCTGTAACGACAATTATATTATGTTTTCTTTTACCTGAAACAAATGGCCGAACGCTGCAGGACATAGAGGATACTTACAAAAAAAATACTACTATATAATCATTATTGTAAATTAAGGAACTTAATATAATTAATTAAGCGGATCTTTGTTTTATTTATCAATTACACCTAAATTACCTTAACTTTATTAATTGTTCGCCGAAAGTTAAAATAAACTAATACAGAGATATACTGATTTCTTTAAAGTTAAGAATGCCCCAATTGTTCCAACCTTAAAATTAAAAAATAAATTTAAGCTTTTTTAAGCTGTTCTATATTATCATTCTTTTATTTAAAAAATTGCTACTAGTTTGAGATATTACTCAATTTTTTTAATTAAGTATTGGGATACTAAGTATTATTGTGTTTCGCTTGTGTGACCGCTTGTAGTGTCGAAGCATTATCGGACTGATTGGTGTCGACGCAGTGTAAAGGTAAAGGTCTTGCCCGCACCCCTTGGGTCTTCACAGTGTTTAAATATATTGTAATATATCGAAAACTACTGGTCAAATTGTAAACAATAAATTTTATTTACGAAAAAGAAAAAATTGCATAAATATTGCGTCACAAATAAATTTAACTAAACGTATGTATGTGTTTTTGCCCTGCCGAAGCCGAGATGGCCCTGCGGTAAGAACGCGTGAATCTTAACCCGGGTTCAAACCCGGGCAAGCACCACTGAATTTTCATGTGCTTAATTTGTGATTATAATTCATCTCGTGCTTTACGGTGAAGGAAAACATCGTGAGGAAACCTGCATGTGTCTAATTTCACTGAAGTTCTGCCACATGTGAATTCTACCAACCCGCATTGGAGCAGCGTGGTGGAATAAGCTCCAAACCTTCTCCTCAAAAAGAGGAGAGGAGGCCTTTAGCCCAGCAGTGGGACATTCACAGGCTGTTACGGTTACGGTTATGTATGTGTTTTTAATTGAGAAATGGATACTAAATTTATCAATAAAAGATAAATAATAGTGATCTATAGTTATTTTTAAAACTTACAATTCAGTAATACTTATGTAAATTAGTTTGATGCATCTCTTATATAGTCAGCGAACTCCATGTTAGGAATCGCATAATGCCTTGTTACAGGCTATTTTTAAATGTACTATAACTATTTTATATTAAAAATTTAGGACATACATAAATTATGGGGCGAACGCACAAACTAAAAACATTTAAAAAATTTGAATAATTAAAATATTTGTATTATATTAAATATTTAATATCACTTGGATTATAAACATGTACACCGAACAAGTATAACAAAATATATTAATATAATTTTTAAAACAATTTCAACACAAAATATATTTTGTTTCATAGTCTTGTTAATCAGTCATTTTAAAAATTAAGTCATAAAAACAATAAACTATCTTAAAACTTGTTAAAAATTTCACTTTTCGACAATTTGCTCTGTTAACGAATCATCTTTCACTTCTTTCCGTACAGGGCCAGTGTGTGTAATGGGTACATTTCTTTCACCCTGTAAGGTATCCTTTCTTGAAGCTAAAACAGTCAACACACCATCCGACGATAGCCTCGATTCGATTGCATCAGAATCCGTATCTTCTGGAATCTTGAAACGCCTTACAAATTGCCGGGAAATAAAACCATGCTCATCCTGTTTCTCTTCGTGTTTTCCCTCCACAACGATGTAGCCATTGACAGTCTTCACTGTTATTTCACTTGGTGCGAAGTGCTGTACATCGACATTGATTTGCCATTTATCCTTTTCAAGTTTGATCGAGGAACCAGTGTCTTTTGTCCACCAGACTGGGTATCGAGGCACTATCGGACTGATCGGAGTCGACGCAGTGAAAAGGTCTTCTGGCGACAAAGTAAGCCCGAAGCTTTGATCTGGTAGACGCTTAGGCCATCGTGGCCAGTCATAGTTGAAAAGAAAAGGTGCGAATGACATTTTGTGCTTTATTATTTCTCAATATGTTGCACTGAACGCGAACGTATTCAATATGAAGCTGTATAATCAAAGCACTCCTATTTATATGAAATAAGCAATGACGCCATATGTATGTATATTTGTACTCACGTACGTGTTCCCAGGAATTTTCTAGGTGCAAACAAAATTGTAGATTAGGTGTTTACACGAATAGTTTACGAACTAAACATCCCATAAATACTAAATGTATTTTTTTTATTCATCATTGGTATAAATAGAAATGTATTTTTATCATACTTTTGGTTTGTTTGTCAACAAGATAAAAATAAACGTTGTTGGCATCGCCCACCTTGATTCAGATTCAATAGTATGTATTTTGGACTGAGCTGGAACGTATTACGGGTTGATTTCATAGCATGACTAATGTTTTTTTTTATCTGATGGTGTGGTAGTTACAGGTTTATCTTCCATTAGACTTGAAGGTTCAGCATTTTTGGATGTACTTTTAATGGTTACAACGGTTTCACATGGTAAGTTAATGTCACAAAGGTTCCTAGGTGCTGTGATTGTTAAAAAACCATCTTTAGACAATTCTGATTTTATTTTCTGGGGATTGCAACCTTCAGGAAGTTTAAACTTCCGCACGAACTGACGGACAATGCAACCTCTTTTCGTCTTCCTCTCTTGTTTCCCTTCAATGATTACGTATTCTGGACGTGCTTTCACTCTTATTTCGTCTTTTTTGAATTGGTGTACGTCTATGCACAACTGGAACTTATCTTTACCTATTTTTATAATAGGTCTTATGTTTCTTGTTTGTTTAATTAGTGGTAAAAATTTTGGAAGGAGATTTATATTTAATAGTGGACATAGAATCATTATGGATTGCTTACTTAACGTTCTTTTTAAAAAAATTATATAGTATTTGGCTTTTAAGAGTATATAAGCGTCCTTTTTAGAAAATTAGCTTCAAGTTTTTTGACATATTAAAGTGTCAATAAAAGGGTAAAAGTTTAGAGATACTTAACAAAACAGAAATGAGGTTATATTTTAATTTAATGTGAACTCGCACTCATAGTTGACACTCCTGTACATTTATACCTTTTTTCTGCAGGTACTTCCGATTCGTTAGGAGTTAATTAAATAATATTTTACTTTAAGAAAATAAGATCGTGATGGTTGGCGTTCTATATAGAAGGCTTTCGTCCAGCAGTGGACGGCGATAAGCTGAAATTTAAAGGAAATATGTACTTAGAAACACTATGCAGGGTGAAATCGATCTATTTCAGTATCTGTTTGTCTAGTTATAATGAATATGTATGTTTTTTTTTTTTTTTTTTATATCGCCGGGAGGGCAAATGACTCTACTCCACCTGATGGTAAGTGGTAGTAGAGTCCAAACGCGACGACGGCCAGTACAGACGGGAAAAACGTTCTGCACTAGCCGCCTTCGCCTTGCCGGCCCGCAAGATGCCTCTTCACGCCTCGTTTGAAGGAACCCGGGTTGTAAGAGGAGGGGAATACGTGAGCTGGTAAGGAATTCCATTTTTTGGAAGTGCGACAAAGAAAGGAGTTGCCAAATTTCTTTGTTCGCGATGGAATTGATGTCACAGTTAGGCGGTGACATCGAGAACCAGCCCGCGTGGACTTAAGAAGGAAGGGGGAAGCAGGAATTAGAGAGAATAATTCCTCAGAGCACTCGCCGTGATACAGTCGATAGAAAGCGCTCAGTGCTGCTATCTCACGACGCAATTGTAAAGGTTCAAGGGTGTTTGTGACCAACAGGGTGTGTAACCTTTACGTCGCCAATAATGCGTACGGCACGTCGCTGCAACCGGTCCAAGGCCTCAAGTAGGTACTTAGCGGAGCCATCCCAAAGGTGCGAGCAATATTCCACGCAAGACCGTACCTGTGTTTTGTACAGCAGGCACAGTTGTTGTGGCGTGAAAAAGCGCCGCACCTTGTTCAGAACTCCGAGTTTCCGTGAAGCTGTTTTTATAACAGCCTCGATGTAATCCCTTGGACTAAGGTCGCAGCGAACGTCAATCCCCAGCATGGCGATTTTGCTTTGCATCACCAGCGGAGTACCACAGAGGGAGGGAAGAGGGGAAAATGTTGACTTTTTCGCCGTGAGAGCGCATACCTGTGTTTTCTTGGCATTAAACTCAACAAGATTATCAGAGCCCCATTTGGCGATGAGATCTAACGTCCTATCGAGTTCAATGACAAGATTCTCCCGCCTCTCCTCAGTGTAATGCAAATAACATTATTTTCAAACCACTTCACTATCTTTTTTTTTTTCTAAGTACACAATTTAAAGTACAGAAGTTTCTGGACATTGCACATATATGCATTATTCAATTACATAAAATTACTTTATGTATGCAGTTAAAAAATATTTTTTTTAATAATTTTGATAAACTTTTATACAAAATTGTAAAAAAAATTAAACATAATTTGAAGGGTTTAAGAAATAAAACATTCTGAATCAGATTTTTAAAATTGTTTATTTTTTAAAATTAATAATAAAATCAGTCTCTAAATTACATGTAGTAGGAAAACATTACAAATAATAATTATTAATACTTAATAAAAATAAATATTTCACTGTTTATCTTCCTGCTCGGTAGAATCTTTAACTTCCTTGCGAACGGGGCCGGTTTGTTGAATAGGAACACTCTTCTCATTCTTCAAAGCGGAGGGTTGTCTTGGTGCTACGACTGTAAGAACGCCGTCCGATGAAAGCCGAGATTCAACAGTGTCCGGATTGCAACCTTTGGGCAGTGCGTATTTCCTGACAAATTGACGAGATATGTAGCCATGTTCGTCCTTTTTCTCCTCATGTTTACCCTCCACGATGATAAAACCATCGGCCGTTTTCACAGTAATTTCGTCAGGTGCAAAATGTTGGACGTCCAAGTTTACCTGAAATTTGTCTTTATCCGCTTTGATGTTGGAGCCGACATCACGAGCAGCGTGTGCCAATTGACGCCATGGACGGAAATAGTCCTGGGAAACCAAGGGTGCAGCGACCACGGTCAACATGTCGTCGGGAGTCAACGCCAGGCCAAAATCTTGATCCAGAAGACGGTTTGGTCTGTAGTAGTTGTTACCGAATAAATATGGTAGAAGAGACATTTTTTTTAATAATCACTGACACTTATTGAAGTTTAAAATTGAACGCTGCGAATAAAATCCACAGAAACTTTGTTGAGTTGCTTAGCGCTTCGAATGCTCGATTCAAATACTATGCCAGAACGCGCTTTACCGTTGTATTTATACCTCGCCACGCCATCTAGCGAAGAGTAGAAATATCTCGAAATATTGAGAGTCGACGACCGACGTTCGTTTAACTTTGATAACATTTCACGAATGTTCTTGAAGCAGCGCGATCGGTGAATTTGTAAACAATGTTATTGATCCGTCAGGACGAAAGGATATTAATTTCGAATACTCGAACATTCTGATGTAAAGCGTTTGAAAGACTAGTTTTTTTCTGAGATTTTAAAACATTTTGGTTTATGCTGTGAGAGTTATTTGTTATTATTTTGATTAAAAAAAAAATGAAGATGGTTGAATTAAATTTAAAATGATGTTTAGTAGTTGTTTTATTGTATTTAATTACAGAATTGAATTGAATCGACGTTAATCAAATTATTTTTATAATAAAATACTTTATTTACATTTTTTAGTTTAGTTGAGTTGTATATTTGAGTATAATATATAAGTTAGAAAGGATTTTTAAATTAAATTTTATGGAAAACGAATGGATTATATGAAAAAGATTTATATGATAGACTTGTTTTAATTAAATAAAAATAATAAATTATTTCGACAATAAACCAAGAGATTTTGTGAATTTAATTTAATAATAACGTACATAAATACGTACTAACGTATATTATTATTCAACTACCTACTTAAGTAAATAAAAATATGTTTCAATAAAAATACCTGTTTCCATAGAAAAAATGAGGACAAATACTCAGAGTAAGATGGCGGTATTTATTAAAATATATATATGTACATAAAATACACATTTACCAATGTATTTTTATGACTTCCTATAAATCACTGTGATAATTATATTGATTGTATTACTTATCTATAAAATACTTAACATTTTTCTTTAGTTAATGCAATTCTTCCATTCTATCTCATAATAAAACAATAAAAATACAACAAGCACTGTGCTTTGTACTTCATTATATCTAGAAGTGTCTTTCATCCCATGACGCGTATTTTACACTAACCGGTGTTTTGTATGCGATTATATCGATTTTCTTGACATCATGTCTACAAGATGCCCCAGAAAAGTACCATACATAACATCTCTTTCATAAATATTGGCTGAACCAATTTTACCGACTGTTATTAATAGTTCCAAATAGCATTAGGGTTGTCGGGCGTCCGGACAAATTATACGGTCTTCGGCCTGTTCGGCTTTTATACTATGACAAAAAATCCTTATCAAGTAAGGTTGTTCGGTTTTTTTAATTTAAATGTCTGCCTGTACTTGCTAGTCTACGGCTATTCGGTTTTAAGACCAGCAGCTCGAGTGCCAACAAACACTAAAAATATGAGGAATAAAATGTGGAATAAGATTATGCAAATATTTATTTGAACCACAGACAATATAATATACCAAAAACTTCTGTAAATAAGTCATTTAAAAGTTCAAATATTTTGAAAATGTTTCTTTATAATAAATAATTTTACAATATTCAATGATTAAGTATAATAAAATTATAATATAGCATACCGCAATGTTTGAAGACGAAAGTCTTCAACCAATGCGTCTTACCTGCCATGACATACGGTGCCGAAACGTGGACACTAACTGCGGGACTAGTCCACAAATTCAAAGTCGCTCAGCGTGCTATGGAGCGAGCTATGCTCGGAGTATCTTTGAAGGATAAGATCAGAAATGAGATTATCCGGAAAAGACCCGGAGTCACCGACATAGCTTGCAAAATTAGCAGGCTGAAGTGGCAGTGGGCCGGTCACGTATGTCGTAGGACCGATGGCCGTTGGAGCAGACGAGTCCTAGAGTGGAGACCGCGAATCGGCAAGCGCAGCGTAGGGCGCCCTCCAGCCAGGTGGACCGACGACCTTAAGAAGGTGGCGGGCACCAACTGGATGCGGAAGGCGGAGGACAGGGAGCTTTGGCGCACCTTGGGAGAGGCCTATGTTCAGCAGTGGACAACGATTGGCTGTTGATTGATTGATTTGATAATATAGCAACATATGTGCAATATATATTTTGTTTTAAGTATATTTCTCCAAATATCCTATTTTAAAACTGAATTTCTTGTATCGAAGGTTTTCTTCTCGAGTGTTGTTTCTAGAAATAAGTTTATTTGTAGATAAAGATCGTTATTGTTGTTACTGTGAGTAGAATACAATAAAAATACTCGTGAATATTCCCGAATATCGTATTGTTTCGGCCGTAACGACGGATGACAACAGCTGCATAGTATTGAATTAAAATGAGAAAAGTTTCTGGACCCGATTTTTTTATTGTGAATTTAAAATATTATAATAATACATCATTTATTTATTTACGTAGATTTTGTTTTATTTTATTGTTTCGTTTTCATATACTTAACTTGTATTGCAAATTTGAAATGTCATAATAAATCTAGATAAAAATTAATGACAAATTAGACTTATTAGACCTATAAAGTTCGTTAAAATAGGTAATTAATTCAAAATCAAAAATAAATAACTATTTTCCTTACAACATCCCACTTTTATGATATTTTAAAAAGAATATTTCACAAGTATATCAGCAAAACAAAACGAAATTTTTAATGTCTTCTTTCAGATAGATACAAGAAATAATGAGTCATTTGTAGTATAAGTCTTTGAGTGACGTTTCTAGATATAAAACGATTTGTTTGTTTTTTATGCATATAATTAAGATAAAGATTTCTATTATTACTGCTTGGCGGAATACGAAAAAATATTCTCGAATATTCCCGAATTGGTATTGATCGACGCGTTAGGAAGACGAAAGCGGCTATGAAGCGAAGAAATTTCGAGAGTCGAATGAAATAAATTGTAATAAGTACCTGTGGAGTTTGTTTTTTTTTTAATGTCATACAATATATTTAATGTTTTATGTAGGTAGAGTTTCTTGCTAGTTTAATTTGCGAAACAGTGTTAGTTAGTTACACTTATTTAATCTTGTAAAATGATGATTAATAAGAGCCTATTCGAATAAAGTATTAGTCTTATAAACGTAATAGACAAGTCCTATTGTATACAATAAAATCTCTTAAAGTATTTTTATAATGTATATTACTTAAATTAAAAAATATATTAATTTACCTACCTATTTATTCGATGATTTTTAAGATAAAGTTATTTTCAAAACAAATATAATAAATCAAAATAACTAAACTAGTTATTTAGGTCTAATAATATAAAATGCAAAAAGTTAAAATTATTATTTTATTCAATATTACGAAAAAATTTGGTTTATTGATTTAGATAGATTGATTTGACAAAAATCAACTAGGTACTGGTCTATCTAAAAAGTTTGTGTTGCTGCTTACAAAAAAAAGTAAGAAAAAATTATCTTCATAATTTAATTTAAAAATATTTCAGTATAAAATTATAATTTATAACAAATTAATAATCATGATATTATTTAAACGTTCATGAGAAGTAATATTAATAATTTCATTTTTGAATAATCTAATTTTTATTTTTGTATCATCAATAGATGCGAAAGAATGGCCTTGATTGAACCTATCCCAATGCAAAAGCGCTTGAACTCGCGAAGGTTCGAGAAATGTCTCGGTGCGGATCGTTCGCATGTTCTAGACGCAACATGGCGGTCGGTAACATGACGCCAGGGGAGATAAATTGTGGTCCGCTTGGATTTTATTAGACACGAAATATTTATATAGTTACATGTGACATTACTATGTCAATAGAAATGGTAGTTATACTTACATAGGCTATTAAAATTTTATATATTCTTCGACGGTATAAATTGCTTACTAAAAATGTAAGGTCAAAAGTATATGTCATCTTAACTTAAATTGTGTGTTTATATTTTTTTTTTAAGTTAAGTAAAGTTTTTTTTAAGTTTATTATTTATATGTGATTGTAAGTTTTATTTTTGTGATTTTTTACTGTATTGTGGTGTAAGTTTGTATGACTACTATACTATTTATATTGATAATAAAAATAATTAACAAGCAACTTTATTCACCAAAAAAGACATTAAAGTACAAAACCATAAAAAAGTTAAGCTACATGATTTAGACCATTTGATGAAAAGGTCGTTGCCTCAACTAAACTGCTTTTCAGTCTATGCCTTGTGTATTTGCTGCCAACACAAAAGTTTTATTTTATGCAGTAAAAAGTAAAACTGATAACGTTAATGTTAAAACAAGATAAAATTACTTAAAATTAAAATGTACTAGTAACTAGATGAATGAAAAAAATATTTTATATAATAGTAATATATTATAAGTAACATTACATGCTTAGGCATTAATGTTACTTCTAATTTAAGGCTTAGAAAAAAATAATATCACTAAACCATAACATGTATTTAATTAATAGCAAATATACGATTTGCTATTAATTAAATAATGTAAGTGAACTGATTAATTTATAAGACCTTCTTTAATATGATATTATACATTATAAAAGAAATTAAAAAATGTATTATTTTAAACAGAAGTAATATTTTTGATAACTTGAATACCCCTGACAATACACTACACATATATGTTAAGAGTCTCGAATTATCTACTACATACTAGAGGGCGCTGTTAGTATAAAAACAGCTGCTCGCGAAAACACTCTTCAGTTTTGAATTGAACACAACGCGAAACGTTCGAGTTACATTGAGTGTCAACTGTCACTTGACATCTTGCTTTACAACTACTACGTGCATTTATACTTAATTAAAAAAAAAAGAATAATGTCGCTTTTGCCATACTTGTTCGACGACTTTCCGGTCTCTCGGCCGCGCCGTCTCATGGACCAGCACTTTGGTTTGGGAATAACACCTGATGATCTGCTAACTATTGCCGCCGGACCTTTGCTTACCAGGGAATATTACCGACCATGGCGCCATCTTGCTGCTGCAACGCGAGACATCGGTTCTAACATCAAATCCGACTCGGACAAGATCCAGATTAACTTGGATGTCCAGCATTTCGCGCCAGAAGAAATCTCTGTAAAAACCGTTGACGGATTCATTGTGGTTGAAGGAAAGCATGAAGAGAAAAAAGACCAGCACGGTTACGTATCCCGTCAGTTCGTGAGAAGATACGCTCTCCCGGAGGGCACATTACCAGAGACTGTGGAATCGAAGCTGTCTTCGGATGGCGTGTTGACGATAACAGCTCCGAAAAAGGTTCCAGAAGCAATCAAGGGAGAGCGCAAGGTTCCCATCGCACAAACTGGACCCGTCAGAAAAGAGATAAAAGATCAGAGCGAAGGAACCAATGAGAAGCCTCAGTGAAGTGTAACTAAAAGTATTCCAAAGATAGGCAGTGCCATAAGACTGATGTTTTTTTTTTTTAATTTTATGTGAAAATTTTTCAATAAAAAACTTTTATTTAATTTTTTCTTTTATTCACTGATATTTCATTCAATGTAGGTAGTTAGTTCATTTATTGCACTTTTGAGTACTTAACTAATTTTTATTTACTGTAGAACTATTTGTTTTTTTTTTCTTTAAATTACAGTGATACTTTTTTTTTTAATTTATAGTTTACATAATAACGTCTTGCAATTTTTTATTTTATTAAATGTAGGTAAATTCGTTTTAGACACTTCAAAAGTCAAGCAATTATAGAATCTTTGATTGGATTTGTTTACGACATAGTTTTTATCATGAACACTTTTTTCAAATTTAGTTATTTTGATTACGTACTTTTCATGCTTAAAATAATTTAGGTAATAGAATAAGAAAGATAATTGTATCATATGTTTGTTGCCAGTTTATATAGTGTTTTTTTTTTCTTTTTTGAATTATTTAAATAAAACTCTTCATAATTTTATACGAATCTTTTTATTAGCTACAACAAAATGACAGAACCTCGTTAGTGAATAAATAATACAATATATGGTTTCAATGTATGTATGTAATAGTGTATAAAACAGTTTTTACTTTAGAAGCTCTGTTACCGCATATCACTACTGTGCTCTGTATTTATTTATCAATATCGGCTTGAAAGTTTCATCTTTGAAACTGTAAATATATAGCAACCAATTCTATGGTCACAACGGCTGAGAATAATATAACATACAGCTTTTTAATAAAAAAATAAACCTAATTAATACGTAATTTTTTGCGAACTTCTTTTTCCTTTCCATTGCGAACTTATGGTTCTTTTATTGTTGAAAATTTTAATTTCTACTGTTATTGTCTAAACGGAGTCATAAATTTGTCGTAAAAGGATATCGTTATTCCATCTTAATTTTACTCTTGTATGAAATACCTTTCTTTAAATTTCTAAGAATTGAGTTGTTAAAACTGTGTCCTTTGTAAGAATGTTTATTTATTGCTACATTTTTTTGGTGTTGTTCATTCTGAAATTGCATCCTTCACAGATAAAATTAAATAAATTGAAGTGAAAAAACTTACAAATTAATAAAAAAGAAACTTAAAAATTAAATATACTTCTTCAGTAACAATAACTTAATATCATCGAATGCATAGTTATTTACATACACACTTTTTTATTTTACCAAAATCACGTTTTCATGTGAACTTAATTATTCGAAATAATTATTTGATTTCTTCCAAGCCGATATTAAATATTTCTACATTATTAAAACGTATTGCTATACATTGAGTCTACATGTTTTTGCACATCAAATTTGCACTAATCATAGATAATTATATAGATTCCTCGATTTTTGTAAATAAATATGAGATTAGTTTTTTTATTTTTTTTATTTTATTTTTTTCCTTAGATCCCACGTGAAGGTACAAACATCGTGAAATCAATATTAATTATCAGTGGAACTAACACACAACAATTTTAAGCGACAGTTTAAAAAAAAAGAGGTACTTATAATAATTTTCTTATACCATAAGTGTTATAAAAAAATTAAAAAAATTAAAATTATAATATAATATGAGCGTACATTTTTTGGATTTATTAATAATAACAATATATTGTTCAATTGCTACACTTATACTTAATACCAGTTAGTTTTTTTATTGTTAAAAATAATAATTTATTTTTATTGTTAAAAAATAAAAAAACCCGATACTACACATTTTTACGACACGATTTTTGATGCGTTTTGAATCAAGAAATTCCTTTGAGTACGGCTTGTTCTTTTGTTTTTGTCAAGATGTAAAAAGCCTAATAAAGGAATACTAAAGTATTTTTTTATGTAAGAGGTGGCAAACGAGCTAATGGCTCATCGGATGGAAAGTGACTACCACCACCCGAGGGCTTGCAGGTGCGTTGTCGAAACTTGAGTACATTTGAGTGATGGCATATCAAAGCATAGTGAAAATACAATTACTAAGTCACCAGCATATATTGACCTTACGACAGTTTGAAAGTGTGGTCAGGTATTTTTTTTAATTCAATAGCATTAAGAACATTTTTTACCAGTAATTTTTGTAACAAAAACTTTTACCAATGAAATAATTCGGTTGTGTCATGACAATATTATACGTTTATGTATTCAGTATTATATATTATGATAATCAGTTATATATTATCCATAATGCGTTATTGTATATCGAAGAAGACAATAAATATTAAATATATCTAGGTACAAAGAATTTTTTTTATGAAACATATTATGAATAAATTTTGTAAGTATAAATGTAGCAATTAATTAATTAAGTAATTTATTTATTTTAAACAAAAATGTGGTCTGATCCATTTTAATGTGATACAATTAATAATTTGCGAGCTATTTTTGAATATGTTTGTCGATAATGCACTTATAATATACATAATTGAGTTATCTTCTGTGATTTTTAGTACAATTTTGTTAAATATTTATATAATACTGTTACGATAAACATCTTAAAATTTTAAAATATTATGTGCCGTGCTCAGTGTAAATAATTCAACATTTTTTTATTATTTAAATAATATTTTGAATTTCTTTAGTGTCAGTAAAATTATTTCTATATTTATTTACATGGAAGGCATGAGGCGTGCAATTCATTTATATATTTAAAAGATTCTGCAATATAAAACTTTAGTAACATCAATATAAGTTGTCTAATTTTAAATACAAAAACAAACTAGAACGAAAAATAGAAACGTTGAAATTTAGAAACATTTTACCTATTTTTATATTAATATCTAGTTTTTTTTTCTATTTTCTAGGTTACGCCACTTTGCCTTGTAACATCTAACGCTAGGAATACAATAAGTATAAAATTGAGCCTTGTTGATATGTATCGTTAGAACAAGATCGCTAAATGTTCGTGTTTACAGCAAAACGTTGGTTGCATTATTTAAAAACTGATAAGTAATTAAAATTGATATAAATACACTCATGTATATACACGAAAATATTATTATATATATTGATATGTATATATGTCGATATTATAAGCATTAAATCTAATCACACTTAGCCATTAGTGACGAATGCTTATTGTAAATATTAATAGTTTATTATAATAAAGGGTATAGATTTTAAATAAAAACTAAGTCTATAATAACAGTTTACAGGTTAAAAATAGATATTTGGTTGATAATAAAAACTATAATACCATTTTCCGTTCAGAAACATTAATCTAGATATACTTAAAATAGTCAAAAAAAATGCTAACTTTCTTATATACGTTGCGTAGCGGCTGTTTAGTTAAATACTGATTTTCTCTTTCTGTTATTATTGATTTGACATTAGAAAGAAGAAGACATTGTTTAACTAATCACACAGTTGCAGCCTGTGAGTGTCCCACTGCTGGGCTAAGGCCTCGTCTCACTTTTTGAGGAGAAAGTTTTTGGATTTCTTCCACCACGCTGCTCCAATGCGGGTTGTTGGAATACACATGTGGCAGAATTTCAGTGGAATTAGACACATGCAGGTTTTAATTCACCGTCAAGCACGATATGAATTATAATCACAAATTAATCACATGAAAATTCAGTGGTGCTTGCCCGAGTTGAGCCCACGATCATCGGTTAAGATTCACGCGCTCTTACCACTGGACCATCTCGGCTCATCACACGATAAACAAAATTTAAAAGTAAGGTCGTAAGAATTTACGTACACTTAATAAACAGCAACGTTGCACGTTACACATGTAAAAAGAGCAACGTTACACGACGTAACGTTTTTATGTGTGGTAACTAATAGTTGTTAGTCAAAAGTAAGTCGAATTATAGTATACATAACATGATACGACATTGTTTTTTCAACTTTATGTGTTATAGTTTTATACGAAATATGAGTAAGCAATAATAGAATTATAAACTGTTTAGAGAAGCGACGAGTCCCTGTTTTCTACCCTTAGTTATGGATTTATCATTGAATTATTTAAATTAAGAAATTTGAATTTTATCCTTAAAGTATCATGTGTTCGATGAAATAAATTAACAATATGCGAAGATATCGAGATGTGTATATTAAAGAAAACAGGACCTCCCTTTATGTATGAATCAATTTAATAAAAATAAACAAGTCTACAAAATTGGCCATCAATCGGCGAAGCTGTTGAAGAATTAGTAAATAATAAGATGGGATTTTTCTTTTGCAGTCCGCTTTTGCAATCCGAAATTCATATTATTACCCATTAATTGGCATTATGTAAAAAAGTTTATTAATGTTGTTAACAATTTGTTGATTTCTATTTATTATTTAAACTTTAATTTTTTTTTACAATACGACATTAAATTTAATTGTATAAATAACTATATAAGGACGTACTTCTAATTTCAAACTTTTTTATAAAGTTTCTTATTTCTTTTTTTAATAACTTTGATAATTCTTAATTTTTTTTTTGTTAAATTCTTTCCTCTTGTTTAAGGCAAATGCCATACAGCCTTTTTCAATGATATGTATTGTTGATAGTACATTATATAATATATGATATAAATAATGGCTAAGTGTGATACGTGCGTTTTACATAATAAATAAATAGTATTCCATTAAATAAATATTGCAGTTAAGGCATTATTCATATTATACCTACATATTTATAATAAGTTGCAATTAATTTAAACGATAAAACAGCATGTTTGTGACCTTCATTGAAAACAAGGACTGATAATGTACTTAACTACTGTAATACTATAGTACACCAATAAAATATACAATAAAAATTAATTTGTGAAAAAAGGTACGGACACTATGAGCCTGCGGGTGTAGTTTTATTTGAAAAAACAATATACTTGTCAAGTAATTAATAATTTTATATGAGTCATTTAAAGTCTGATTAAGTTTAGTATATTTGTTTCTAAAAAGTTAAGTGTGAAAAAATAAATAAAAGCCAACAACAAGACGAAGGTCTAAAAGTGTTTGTACATCAAATAGTTAAGACAGATCCTAACACGTCTAGTTTCTTTAAAACTCTTTCGAACACAAGAATCTATTCTACTTCAAATTAAAGCTTCTCTTATTACCAATTTAACGCATTACCCTTTGTAATGTACCTGATATGTCTAAGTGTCTTCTACGTTATATACTTAGTTAAACAACGGGCAAAACTCCGCAACAACCATGTTCAATTATCAACTTAAACAGCTAAGCTTAAACTGCTAAGTACCATGGGCGTAGTCTTTGACCTTCGGCGTCATGTGATAAGGAAGAAAAATTAATGGTGCCGTATATTAAGATTGTTAATATTTGGTTATTTATAACGAATCCCAGAGTAGGGCAAGCGCCCCCATTGCTCCATATTGACCCTTCCAACACTAAGCAATCCAATTGTGTCGATTTCATTTTATCTTGGAACCTACCGTCAGCTTCGTCGGTCAGAAATAAAGTGGGTTTTATTTGCCCTTTAAGATTAGATTAATTTGTATATTTGTTTTAATTCTGTTATCAACGTATTATTACTATATCATACATATAAAACTCGATTGAAATCTTTGTGAACAACCAAATAATTATAGAAAATATTTTATTTAAATTAAGTTTAAGCGCCATATTTATTTTATTTAAATTAAGTTTAAGCGCCTATCTCCACAGTCGGAAATTATTCTGATTTTACATACAAAAGTGAAATAAATTTAATATAGTAATAATTAGCTATACCCAACGCTCTGTAAGGAGTATACCGAGTTGTAAAAAAGAAATATCAATAAATAATAATATTAAAAAGCTTAAGTAATTTTTATACTAGCCTGTATATACTTCGGTTTACTTTACATGCGTACCTAGTAAAGTAGCATTCCAATTCGTGATTGAATAATAAAATCCGAATACACGAACTTGCATTTTAAAGATTTTCGTAGCTCTCAGGTCTGTTATAGAATTCCCTTTGCATATCGTTTTGCCCGTGTGTGTTCTAATCGTGCGTTCACATTGATGATAATAACCTCTACTTACAATTACCTAACAGAAAGGCGCGTTTACTACAACAGACTACTCCTATCTAAGAGATCCAACATCATCGTTTCATTCAACATAACACATAAAATTTCAAATACGTCACGAAATATTTAACCAATGAAAACATCGAATATTACCTGAATAAACACTACCAAAAAATATCTACCAATAAACTAAGTGACACGTAACAATAATTATTATACTAATTAAACTATAAATGAGAAACAAGAAGCCGCAGTAGCTATTACTACCTAAACATTAGATACTGAAGTAATAGAAAAGAATATATAGAAGAAATTTAACCGTGTAAAAGGCATAGTACACTTATTTACAAAATCCAGCCTTAAGATCGACCTACAAGCACCAGTTCTAAGTCGAAAATAAATGAAATACACTTAACTATGATATGTTTATCATCTCAGTCTTCATACTACTACTAGAGTCAGTCCTAAGCTAACGGATTTTACAATCCCATAAGAAGAGGACGCGATTTTTCCAAAACATAATTCACCAAAAAGCTTCTCCCAATTTATAATAGTACATCCAATTTCATAATACACATCTCTAGAAAAATATTTAGGTATAATTGCATTAGCAACAAGTTCATTTAAATTAGTAGATATTGTAATACTCACAGCTTTTATGATATGTTTCGTTTCCTTACACTTATTTACATCTAAGTCACTTACGTCTATGATATCTTCGGTGATATGTTTTACTTGTGCGTTATCTAAAGCGAGTGCATCGTGCGAAGTATCAATACAATTTACAACAACTACAGGATCGTATTTAATAAATTCTTCATAACATTCCAAAATAGATACAAAATCTTCTATAATATAATTCTCTGTGAAAGGAACAACGTCTAATGAATTAGAAGGTGAGAATCGCTTTGTGCTAACCTTATTGATATTCATTAAATTCGTTAAACAATTGACGATATTCTTGAAAAATATGAACGTTTCAAGGAAGGATATTAATTGTTGTAAGTTATAGATAAAGGTGAGGATGGAGATCATAATATAGAGGGTAATGTTGGGACCGTTGGAGTTAATTGCAGAACTAGGGGGTGCGGGGTATACGACGTCGACTTCGGCAATTTTGAAAATAGAGAGAAGGAGATGAGACGAGATGTCTTCGTGTTGCGAGTTGATGTGAGACTTGACGATCTTTAAGACGTCGATGCACGCCTCCTAGAAGAAAATATCTTAACGTATTAGCCTTACCAAAGTATTTGGTAATATATAATTATTTTAAGTAATTCTTAAAACTGTCTTGAGATTTGAAAAACATTTACTTGGTAGTAGGGCTTTGTGCAAGCTCGTTTGATTAGGTACAAGCCACTCATCAAATATTCTACCAACAATGTTCTGGTTGGAAAGGTAACTGAGCCAGTGTTTCTTTAGGCACAGGGGACATAACATCTTAGTTCGCCGAGTATCAAGGAGAATATTAAGGATATAAATTAAATGTAATGTTTTATAATTTTATACGAAAGTGACTATAACCTTTTCTCTATCAAGGAGACCTTCGCCTGCTTCTCTGAGCGCATCCTGTTCTTTTTGCGGGACGCTGGCGGATATTATTACGTTTTCATTGCTTATATTAAACAGGGTAAGGGTGCAATTTGTCTGAAACAGAAAAAATAATAGTAGGTATTTGTATAAGAGTTTCTTTGTTGTTCTTAAAACGAATAAAGGTAAGTATTGTAACTGTTTGTAATAATCTTACAGATGTGGTAAAGCCTCCTCCTTTGAGGAAAATGTATCGAGATTATTCCATTACGCTGTTAGAATGCGAGTTCATGAAATGTGGTATAGGTGTTTTCCTTCACCGCTGAATACTTTATGGATTATAAACATAAATTAAGCATTGAGTTTTTTAATACTCATTTGTCCGGGCTTGAATCCACAATCTTCGATTAAGATCACGTGTTCTAACCACCGTGACATTTCACGTAAGAATCAAAAGAGTTTTTATTATGTTTTCGTAAAGAGCGTCAATTATCATAGTACACTTTTTTTCTTGAAATTTTGCCAAAGGTTGTCTTTACTCGACAGACTAAGTAAATGATTCACTGTGATGAGTTATAATTATAATAATCGTAATAAAAATACACACTCATGTAGTAAAATAATTTTTCGTATATTCCAAAAAGCTGCGTAACACTTACTTCTCCATGATGTACAATGTGAAGGTATTGCTGAAGGAGACGAACGGCATCTTCAGCACCGAGTCCGGTATGTGGTCGCAGGAGAGCCTCGTCGACTGCGCTAAATCCGAGCAATAGGTATACTCCTTCTGGAAGCTTATATTCTCCTGAAATTGTAGACGTTATAGGGGTTAGACGTAACAGCCTATGAATGTCCCACTGCTGGGCTAAGGCCTCCTTAATTTTTGAGAAAAAGGCTTAGAGCTTATTTCATCACGCTGCTCTAATGCAGGTTGGGAATACATATGTAGCAGAATTTCAGTGAAATAAGACACTTGCAGTGTTCCTCACTATGTTTTCCTTCACCGTCAGGCGCGAGATGAATTATAAATTAAGCACATGAAAATTCAGTGGTGGTTGCCCGGGTTTGAACCCACGATCATCAGTTAAGATGCATGCGTTCTAACCATGAATCTAAATTTAATAATAGTTGTGATTTGCTAACAATATAAATAATACTGCTTAAAATATTCAATATATACACTATTGTTATCATTTATTATATTGATTAAACTCTGTAAATGTATAAATTTTGATTATGACGTAATCACATGGTGATGTTTTGAACCGGTCGTTGCCGTAGTGCACTAACCGGGGTTGGGGCGCATGCAGATGAAGGAGCCGGAGTAGCAGTAGCAGCGGCCGCGGTAGGCCTGGTAGGCGGGCGCGGCGTGCGAGTAGTGCGCCAGGCGCGACGAGCACGGCGCGCGCGGCACGCACGCCACCTTGCACGACACCTGCAGCGACGCCTCGCACACGCACAGGTCCGTGCACTCCGCCAGCTCCGCCGAGCGGTACAGCTGCAGTCGACATTTATACCATCAGATATAGAAGGAACGTGCCTTCGAGAAGAAGCACAGTCTACTATTTGCAGTTTTAGTTTTTTTTTAAACACTTGATATATGTACTTCTTTAGAAAAAATAAATATATTTACTACTTGGTAACTGATTGACGTTCTTTTGGTCAGGATAACATTTGTTTTATATTGTCAGAAATAACTTAGGTCCAATATGCTCTTCAAATGTGAAAGCTATTATTATTAATAACAGTAACAGTAACAGCCTGTTAATGTCCCACTGCTGGGCTAAGGCCTCCTCTCCCTTTTGAGGAGAAGGTTTGGAGCTTATTCCACCACGCTGCTCCAATGCGGGTTGGTAGAATACACATGTGGCATTATTTCAATGAAATTAGACACATGCAGGTTTCCTCACGATGTTTTCCTTCACCGTCAAGCACGAGATGAATTATAAACACAAATTAAGCACATGAAAATTCAGTGATGCTTGCCCGGGTTTGAACCCACGATCATCGGTTAAGATTCACGCGTTCTAACCACTAGGCCATCTCGGCTTTTAATAAACCTCAATTAATCTTCAAATGAAGATTAATGGAGCTCATGAGCAAATACATAAATTATTTTTTATTTATTTATTAAGTCCTTAATGCACACAATTTACAATCCATATATAAATGAATAAAGTATGCAAAGGCGGCCTTATCACTTACAGTGATAAAAATTATTTAATTATTATTTTATGCCGATATGGCCGAGATGGCCTAGTGGTAAGAACGCGTGAATCTTAACCGATGATCGTGGGTTCAAACCCGGGCAAGCACCACTGAATTTTCATGTGCTTAATTTGTGTTTATAATTCATCTCGTGCTTAACGGTGAAAGAAAACATCGTGAGGAAACCTGCATGTGTCTAATTTCATTGAAATTCTGCCACATGTGTATTCTACCAACTCGCATTGGAGCAGCGTGGTGGAATAAGCTCCAAACCTTCTCCTCAAAAGGGAGAGGAGGCCTTAGCCCAGCAGTGGGACATTAACAGGCTGTTACTGTTACTGTATTATTTTATATATATATATATTAAATTTCTTTGAATATGCTACCGATAGTATAATATTTGTCTTCTAGTGATACAAACTCACTCGTCTCGTCTCTCCCATTTTAATATATTGCGCTTGATCATCACTCTCCGGTTTCTGAACAATACAATACTTCGCCGGTTCTAAGGTTGTCGTCGGACGTGGTGTTGTCGTTGTCGTTGTTGTTGTTGTACTTGAAGTAGTAGGAGTGGATGTTTGGGTAGTGGTTGTTGTGGCGATTGTCGTCGTAGCCGTTGTTGTTTCGATCACTGGTTCTGATATTTGGGCAACCTCATTCGGTCCCACCGTTTGCTCCGACATTGTTGTAATAGGGCTGAGTTCCTCTCGGTTTTCCTTTAAATTATAAATATTTACAATGTAACACAAACTTTTATAATCCTAATAGACAAAAGAATGCAGAACTCGACTATTTATTATATGTTGGAATTTAAAATAAGAATAGAGGTCTAGTAGTATGAAAATATACACTGTAATAAAAATATTTTCGCGGTACCTAAAAACAATATTTAATATTTTCATCTCATCAGATTGGCACTCCAAGTAATAATTCTATCCCTTTTTATTATATAGCTTTTTATTAATCAGAATACACAATATGTCGCAAGCACGGTACAAAATATTAATACAGCTTAATTTAAATAAATAATAGTTAAAGTACACAGATATTTGTATACACTGTTAGTATTTACATGAATTGCAATCATTATTATCCTCATTAATTTTCAAAATACTTAAATAATTTATTCCTTCAACGATTTCATTATATTAATATTAGCATGTCGGTGACGCGAAGCCACGAGTCTAACCCCTTACGATAAATCAGCGCAACGCGTCCAAAGAAGTTTTTTACTTCAAAAATTTAAAGAATATACCTGCATCATATTCACTTGGGAAGTTCCATGTTGGGTTGTATGGCGATGGTGGTGAGTGGTCGTACGATGGTGGATCGGTGGCTCGGGGGGCAAAGTGATGTATCTGATACCATTGTCGAAATGGGTAGTAGTATGCAGCGATCCGTAGGTCTTAACATGGTAGTCGCTTTGAGATTCAACTGGAAAATTGAGATTTTCACGTAATTATTTAATTAATGATGAATTTGTAATAAATTGGGCTTATCATCAAGCTCGATTTTTTTTAATTTCTACTTATCATTGGACGCCCTTAAAACAATAATAACTAATAATATGCAATTTGTGAATTTATCCATGTAAGCCGCATGTCCGAATAAAATTTTACCGTGTATTTTAAATTGCACAAATACCTTTACACTTTAAAAAAATAATCCCTAATTAATAAGAAAATAAAAAATGCAAATGTGCAATTTTATTAAAAGTTGACTGCAATTTGATATTTTGTCATAAAAAAGTAATATTTCTCACCGACACAAGGATTCAGCCATAATAGCCTCTGCCAGCCGAGACAATCGTAAAGTTGCGCGAAGTCGGTTCCT
Organism: Nymphalis io; assembly: GCF_905147045.1. NCBI lineage: Eukaryota > Metazoa > Arthropoda > Insecta > Lepidoptera > Nymphalidae > Nymphalis > Nymphalis io. The sequence goes on from NC_065911.1 coordinate 5,824,438, forward strand.
CTACAAGCACAAGCGGCTCTCAGCTGGGTTCCAAGCACAGCCACCACCGCAGCTCGACACGCAGCTGGGGATCCAGCACAACCTTGAGTCACGGCGTCCACTGCGCACCATTGCTCGTAGTTCTCCAAACGGATCCTTGAAATTGAAATGTTTAGGTTGAGTTCTTTATATTATTGCTAAAGTTTGCAGACTTAACCCCGGCCCACCAGCATTGAATTTTCATGCGCTTCATTTGTGTTTATAATTCATCTCATGCTAAACGGTAAAAGAAAACAACGTGAAAAAACCTGTAAGTGTCTGAAGATTTGGTACATGATTTAGGAAATAATTATAAAAATAACTCATAATAAAAACAAATTAATATAAGTTATCATATTCATTAGTTTTTAATGCTAAAATAATTTGCAAGATTTATTTATTTAAATTACTTAATATCATAACTTCAACGATAAATACTTTATTTTAATGACATACGTAATACAATAGGAAAAAATTAAACTGCAAAATTGAAAACTAGAAACAAGGGACTACTGGCAAGTCTCATTACGGTCGACTGTAAATTGATTGGTCGGCCTGTCAATCCGCTTTAACAGTGGAAATTCCCTCGGTTCTGTAGTTTGCTGATAGTACATACGAATGTAAGGAGTATAGAGGCTTTAACTATTTAAATTAAAATACTCTACCGTTTTTTAGAGCTTTTTTATATAACTTGCATTGTTGTTGTATATCTCTGTGTTCAGTGTGAGCCATTTAAGCTAAGCACTATTATAATATCCTATTATGTTACAAGCTTACATTTATAATAAACTTATAAGAGTTATTCTGTTCTAATAATAGTTATTTATTTGAATTAATTTGTTTTAGACATGAATTATCATTGGCGTTTATTTCTGAGATAGTCTAATCCTTGGTTTAGCTTCTCGTAGTTATGATAACGAGCTGAGGGCTGAACAACCTCAATTTGCTCTCAATTATGCAAGTGTGGTTGATTGCAACTGTTCGGGAGACGACAACACGCTTCACAACAATTATATTCAATATGAATTTCGACAATCAATTTAACGAAATAAATGATAACATTGTTGATTAATGTTGAGAAAAAGCTTGTTTTTTGTCTATAATAATTAAAGAATTAATACTTTTATGAATCATGTAATCTATTACATATTATTTAATAGATAATAAAGTCTATTTATTATACATGTAAATAATACTAGTTTCTGCCCGAGTCCTCACACTCACACGAGGTGAGTGGAGGGGGGCAGGTGTTCCAAATTTCATCTAAATCCATTCAGTAGTTTTCGAGCGTGAAAGAGTAACGAAAAGCCATCTATTCATCCTCACATACTTTCGCAATTACAATTTTAGTAAGATATAGTAGTAATAAAAATATCTCTAAATACTTAAAATTGACAGCGTATAATGATGCGTCTAGTTCATTTATTACAATGCTAACTTAGTTTTTCCTATTGTAGTTGACTCTGTAAAGTAAAGCGCTCGGTATAGTTTATAAGAGCCGAGATGGTCAAGCGGTTGAAACGCGTCAATTTCAACCGAACCAGTCATGTTCATATGCTCGGCGATAAAGGCAAACATCGTAAGGAAACCGGCTTGTGCCTAATTTCACTGAAATTATATGACGATATAAATAAATATTAGATTTAGATAAATATAAAAGCTAGTTAGTTACTCTGGTAAAATAATATGACTAAAATAATAATAATTGTATCTCATAACTTTGTGATATTTTTCTCAATTTAAATTCATGATATTTTTAATCTAACAGAAATAATAATACTGGAAACCCAAAGCGACTAAAGTCCCTACACACATTGACAAATATAAATGTGTACAAATGGAATTTTCTATGGGAAGTCATTTTAAAATCCTTCTCCTAAAGCAAGCTTTGTAAATTTCAAATTACTCGGTCTTACGTTAATTATTTGTTTTGCATAGGTATGTATATGATGGTGTGCGGCCTTTATTCGAATTGGAGCCTTGTCATAAACGAACAAGGTTCATTATTGAGTACAAATAAATATTCCCATTGCCTAATTGAACTTTCGGAAACAGGTCTCGTAGCGACGAGGAAAAACAAGGCTGTTTCATATTTGCTTCTACCTACGCTTTACCATTTAACGTATTATCTGATCTCGAGCCGTGAATTTTGAAATTCGAATGTTTAATTGGTTTGCTTTTTATAATACTTCCATAATATATATCAGTACTACCAGAGTAAATACAGCTACTAGGTACATAACATCTTAGTTCCGAAGGTTGTTGACGTATTGGCAATGTAGGGTATGATTAGTTTTTCTCAGCGCCAATGTCTTTTAGCGGTGGTGACCACTCATCATAAGGTATAAATAAATTAATAAAAAATTGAAAATGAAAATAGTTGAAAAATCATATTGATAGTTCAATTTCAATATTCAAAATAGAAAGCATTACACTCAGGTAAACAAGACTTATTTAAAAAAAAAGAACTGCTATAGATTCGAAAAAGAATATAAATCTACGCTAAACCTAAAATGAATAACCGGCGAAACAAACTTGCTTTTTTATTAGTAATCGTATAATTCATCGCGATATTACAAATGCAACGATTAAAAAATAATTGTAAACAATACTTGAAGTATCATTGAAAACATTATTACAACGAAACAATAAAAGCTAAAACATACATAGTAATACGACTTAATCTTGTTTTATCCATTTTATCGGTTTTATATATAAAAGGAGAATTATTTGATTACATTCGAAACGAGAAATAAAAGTTTCAATGACACAAACGGTCCAGACAGAGTAATTGCCTATAGCTTATTATTTCAACTCTCGTGAACTATATTTACAATCTCACTGCATTCGGTCATTCGTTTCAATCGACTCCATTCAATTTAGGCTTGCTCGATTTTGCTGCTGGCGAAATTTATTCGATAACCTAAGAGTAAGTAAGGGTTGCTGCACATAGGTTTGTGGGTATGCTTTTTGTGAATCTGTTTTTAACGTTCTTTTTTTTTAAACTCTAATTTTTCGGTTGGTTTTACAAGAAATAATTTTGATAATATATTAAAAAATGTGGATATTGCAATTTATATAATGTATCACTTTTTATTTTGAAGAAGTATTATATATTATTTTTGTATTCTTGAAAAAAAAAACTATATTTAAATAAAGTTTTCCTTTGTCCGTTAGTCCCTAATCTATATAAAAAAACATAAGAGTTTTCATGATACAGTAAACAACATGAGTAAGTAATAGTTTATGGACATAATAGGTTAGTTAGACATACTTAACTCATATATGTTGCATATAAGATATAAATCTTATTGTGCCCGCGAGATGTCTACAGAAAAGTCTGCGGCAGCATAGACACGACAAAGTAAGAATAATAATCAAATAAAAAAAATAGCACAGTATTGATTAGTAAAATGATTTTATTATAGTTTTATATATACAAAGGAAGGCAGAACGAAATCACCGTTTAATTGCTGTAGATTTAAATATTAAAAAAAGGAACACGTTCTGTTTCTGTCGCCGGCTCTTATCAGGTATTTTCTTCTTCGAATTTTCTTTTCCGAAACTGTGTACGACTATTAATAATAGTAAACATGTACATTTCATAAATAAGTTTGATATTAAATATCGTAATTTTTTAAGGTTATTCGTATGTGCTTTAATCTATATTTCATTTACTAAGCATAAAACGATATAACTGGTTAAAAAATTCTACTTAAATTTCATCTAGCTTACATTTAAACTGGATTTATCTAGAAAATCTTTTCAATACCTGTATCTAGGTCTTGTGTGAGTGAGGCCTAACATAGTTACATGGAATGCTCCATTCTGATAATACTCTGAGAGTGTAAATGTGATTGCATTTTTTTGTTTCTTTGTATAATTTTTGCTTTACTTAGCTCTAATGAATGTTGAACGTTGATCAATGTTTGCAGAACTTGATATGCTTTGATTTTCGATACCTTAAAAACGAATTATTCAAATATAAATTAAAATATTCTTCATTTAAGAAGTTCATGAAAGCACATTTGAATAGTCATGTTACGGTAATTAATTAAGTTTAAAGTTAAACTCGATTTGGAATGTAGATTCTACCGAGAAGAACTGACAAGAAACTGAGTCTACTTACTATTTTAGCACGGATCACGATATTATTATCACAAACTAAGCCGAGATGGCCTAGTGGTTAGAACACGTGAATCTTAATCGATGATCTTGGGTTAAAATCCGGGCAAGCACCACTGAATTTTCATGTGCTTAATTTGTGGCTATAAATCATCTCGTGCTTGACGGTGAAGGAAAACATCGTGAGGAAACCTGCATGTGTCTAATTTCATTGAAATTCTGCTACACGCATTCTACTAAACCGCATTAGGGAGAAATTCTCCTCAAAAGGGAGAGGAGGCCTTAGCCCAGCAGTGGGATATTAAAAAGCTGTTACTGTACTGTACTGTAAGCACATCAAAATTCAGTTATTGTTGTACGAGTTTGACCTCACAATTTTCGGTATAATCCAGGTTTTTGAACCACTACGTCATATTGGATCCTAATCCACTTCTAATGACAGCAGCAATCCACCAATGGAGTAGATCTTTTGATCGCAAAGTTAATCCTGGTAAGTCATAAGTCATTGTAATTGGAAATCCAAATTAAATACTTAATTTGGATTATCATTGAATGAAGATAAGAATTGATTGGATTTAGACTGAATATTTCAAATTGTAATACCTAATACATCTTTACAACCCATCACAAACCATGACCAATTTCTGTTTTTCGACCATTCGCCTTCGCCGGAATAAATGTCCTTTTTCTTTTATACTATGTACTACACAATCCAACTAGACTTTTATTTGCTGAATAGCACAGCAAGGTACTGCGATCCTCTATCAATTTGATACTTAGGTTATCTGTACACAAGAATAAATACTTTCAACATTCGTTTGAAGTGCAATGTTACATATAAAGCCTGACCAATACATGACCAATACTAGGTTTCGCTTTGAGTTTATCCTGAGACTTGAAGTATATGTCATGTGTTGTATATTAACACATTTATTCAACCATCAAATCAATTACAAGAACATATTTGTAATATGCTTCAAATGATTAAAATTCTCAGTATGAATTAGTTAAAGATATTCGTTAATACAAATCGGATTGATAGATGCTGGGATTAGCGCGTTCAAAAAAACAAAATCTTAAGATTTGTAATATTAGTGAAGATTTAATTTACAAAACCTGACCTGAGTAGCTTGAAACAGCTTAGCCTTGTAATAGAAGAAGTATATTTATACATTATATATATTACAGTATATAAAATACTGTAATATATATAATGTATAAATATAAAATGAAATTGGCTCTGGTTACTAGAAAATCTAGACATACATGATGTCTTTTTACATTTTATGAACAAAATTTGCTAAAAAGAATAGCGCTATTTTAGATGTAAATATCTGTTAATTAGGAACAGTTTTAGTAGAATAAATTATATTTTAATCGCAAAAAAAACAAATCTGACATTAAAATGTTTTGGATTAGCATATTATTTTTACATTAAAAATCTTTTATAATTATAATATTATTATGGTAACATTAAAGATTAATCACAATTAAAAAACAGTAGGACATTAATTTTGTTTTAAGAATTTGTCATTTATGTTACTTATATTTCTAGAACTGTTTTTTTTTACCAAAATGTTAAATAATTAAATGTCAAAATTTCACATTAATCAGATATTGGATACGTCAATCCGGAAAAACAAAACAACAAAATTTATATATAATCCGCATATATGATATGCTCATAGTAAAAAAATTCTCAGTCTTGGAACAAAGAATCGAGTTATACTTTAAGGAGCATTTTGGTTTAAATAAATTACCTGCACTCCGGATCTTCTCGGCAAGCATGCGCCAGGGTATGGCAGGCGGGGAGGGGTGAGCCGACCGGCGGTCGCTGGGCGCAGGATGGGTGCAGCCTCTCTTGAGCATTCATGCATGAATCCTCTTTATTGTCGGTTTTCCTGTAAGCATTATTATATTGAGAGCACAAACCTTTGACAGTTAAGGTATTTAAAATGTTGGTAATGTTGGAAAGGCTTTGAATGCTTTCGATGTTGAATTATTATCTGTTTACGTTATCACGACTATTCGTGTTTTTTTGGGAAAAATTTGGAAATGCCTCTCTTTGGCTGTTTTTAGATTACATCGAAAACCACAAGGCTCAATAAATATTTGACTGGATTACTATTTTATCTTACGAAAGAAGCGAATGGGTCACTTACTCTTTATTTGCAAACACTGCAATACAAATAATTAAAAATGCTAGGTATCTAGAAGTCCTAGGTTACATTATTGGATGAAATGCACATATTCATGCAAAGTGGTGACCACTCCAGTGGTTCTTGATCTCATCTACCTTCCTACATCAAATAAATAAAAATAATTATTATCTAGACGGACCTGCACAAAGCACGCCCATATTAGTAATTAATATTTATTAGTCTTTCTAAGATATTAAGGTTCAATATATATTTATATACATATGTCCCAATACAAAATGTAAATGAAATTGATTGTCCTTATAAACCATTAATTTACTTAAGAATATTTTTTTGGTTTGTTATAATATAGTGAGCGAATTCAATTTAAAATGTATTAAAAGAGCAAGCGTTATTATTTTTAAATTGTATGTTATTAAAAAACTGTGTTCTCAAAGTTTATTGTTATATGGCCATAATTTGTCCTAACTTTGCGGAAAATAAGAAAACTGGCTCGGCGAGTGCCGTGTTTACTTATCTGCTTAAATTTTGTGAATATTATGTATTTCATTTATTTTTCTGTTAATTATTTTTCTAGGAATTGCTTATTAAGCTATTATTTTATTATTTTTTTTCTTAACAATATTCATTATTTTATTTACAAGTAAATTTGTCAATTAAGACCCAAAAATATAAGCGATTTTATTGAATAAAATACTAACTTGCAAAGACAAAAGGCGATTTCAGTATTCCACTGCACTCCTGGTTTCCTATAAAATCCACGCAACGCAGCCATACATCCTTCGCGGTCGCAATCGGTGGCGTGGCATTTCTGTAGTACCGGCGTAAGGGACGCCACACACTCGCTGTCTTTGATGCACGTATCCAGCGCCACGTGGCATGTTGATTGTAACGCCACCTTATCGTCACCTGCTTTACCGTTCTCTTTGGCAATCCTCTCTGTTGGTTGGTGGTTTGTGTTAGTACGTGTGTGTTTATGATGGGATAATGTGATTTGATTAGCTTAAAATTGTTGTCTGTTTTTTCATTGATCGTTGGTATGTCTGTCTGAGACAATAACACATGTACACAGGTTATATTTTTTGTTTTCACGTTTATTTTACTGTTACGTGACTTATTGTTAGATTAAAATATCATTTAAAAGTAATTATTAGAAGATATTTTAATATATTATAAATTTCATGTTTTATTTTATGACATATATACACTCGATTTTATAGTTCGTCGATATTTGAAATAATTTGAATATAATTGTTAATTATATAGAATATTGTTTAGTGTTTATATATAGTTTTTTAAAATATGTTTAATAATTAAATATATTTTATAATAATAATTCAAATCATAATAAGAATGTTATGTAATAAAATAAAATGAACGGAAAAAAAATAGTATAACTAAAATACTGGTTAATGGAAATAAAATACAAGACAAGTGTTGGATAAATACTTTTATATACTCATGCTTAAGAAGAAAAATATAAATTACTGTGTTATATAAAACGATATATGTATATAATGTGGAAATATTACGTGATTTAAAATTCGAAAATGTTCTTATTAACTTCGAAGGATAACCGATGAGTGATTGGGTTTCATGATAACAATTTTCAAGTATCAAGCGATATTTGTTTTCATGCTAAATATATTAATCGTTTTAAATATTTTCACTTACGTATATAAATTATCGAGTTTAGGATATTGTATTGACTTACCGTGGAGCAAGATTTCAATAAAGATCTCGTGTTATCCGACAGTGGTATCCAATAAATCATGGCTGATAAATCTTTAAATTTTTAGCTTAAATTGCGAAGCTTCCCCGAGATTTACGCGTTTAAGCGCTTTAACAAATCGTTCCTTTTCAACTAATTCTTCTATCTTATCTCGGACCAGGAAGATGAAAGCAGATTTTAAGATTTCTAAAGCTCTAAATTAAACCTCTCTAAGTGTTTTCACTACGCAAAGCTTTTATCAAGTTATTTCTCGTTTTAATATATCTTCCATCTGCATTTTATTATCTACTCCTCTAAATCCGATCGTGAAAGATCTACTAGTGGTTTAACGGGGTTTTAATGATAGAAACGAAGGGGATGAATGAAAAGTGGACTCACGGAAAAGTGCTATGAAAAGGGTACCATCGATGTATTCGATGATGTTTTACGGGAACCTCTAGGAATGTACAATTTCGAAGCTGGAGTGTCAAATACGATATCTATGGTTAGGTTATCTGTTGATTGTGTACCTATTCGTATCTTTAAACGTATTGCTTTCATTTTCTCAACTAATCTCTCAATTGCTGTAACAATTACCTTCTGCTAATGTTTGTCTAGAGATTAGGGAACGTATACGTACGGTTTTCATCAATGTAGCCCTGTCCGTAGACGGTCTTGGTCGCGTACAGAGGGTCTTCACTTCCCCCCGGTTCGTGATTCCAGCGGTGGTAATGGTGCCCGTGGGGCTTGTAGTGGGGGCTCGAGTAACGGTGAACGTGGGTCATTATTTTATCCGGCGCTATTAGGTTGCCATCCTGCGTTATCGACATACCGCCAATCCATGACGTCACACCCGTTGCATTCCGATTCGCGATGCGTCCGTCGGACATCAGTTTTACTGGAATTGCATCCGTATCGCTTAGCTGTGGAAAGCGACTACCGGTCCAAAGCGCGAAAATACTCACTTAAGAGCGATCGCACAGGGCCGGTTGGGCATAATAATAAAAACCCTAATAAATTAAAAAACGACAAAAAAAATAACGATATCGACAAAATTACGACAAACAACGGGCAAAAAGTAAAATTGCTTATTAAAATTTCAACTTTGGTCTCTGATAATATTAGCAAGCCTTCCTGAATGGCAGTTTCGTCGAACTATCATCAAAGCCAAGTCTATGCCGCGCAGTAACCATAGAGATCGTAGAAATAGTAGATGCAGAGAGAGTAAACATGCAGTCATGCTCGAATTAAAAGTGGAAATCCATTTTAGATTTTCAAAGCGGACGCGTTAGGCAAACTAATTGGCTGAATGTCCTATATTGAAAGTCTAGACTGGTTTAAAATTAAGGAAAAAAGGATAATAGCAGATATTGAAGCATGCGGGCATAAAGTAGGAGCGAATTATTACTTGGTTTGATGAAAATAATAAACGAAAGATGGTTTGATTTATTTATGTTACATAACAAATGGGTTTAATGAAATATATAAATATTCATACGTAAAATTATCTTCAGTGCTCTTTTCGATACATGAGACTATTATTAACAAAGGTATTTATGGGTACTAAGGTTTACCTAATGTTTATTTTAATTCACTAACGCTTATTTAAACTTGATGTTTGTTTCTTTAACTAATAACGAAGTTGTACTTAGCATAAAAACCTAAAGATTGTTTGTTTTCGTCTAGAGAACGCTCCTACCTTACGAAGCATAGCGAAGCGTGCAGTGCGAAAGGCGACGGAATCCGATAGACACATAGAGAGAGAGAGGTGCGGCGGCGGCTCACCATGGCGGGGCCGAGGGGGACGCGGGGAGAGGAGGGCGGCGCGGAGAAGACTGGCGGCAGCAGCGCGTGTCATCAGCCTTGTTCCGTTCTCGGTGAGCAGCAGGATTGTACCATCGGGCGCCGCGTACCGCGTGAGCGGGGGAGCCCGGGCAGCAGGCTGTTGTGGCTCGAACAGCGCTCGGACCGCCGGTGGACATTCGCCCCACGCCGCCGCTGCCCCATAACCACGTTACCAAAAACCACTAACCGCCCCCTTGCCGAGCCGCAAATGCGGAACACACTTAACGGACTTATAACATTGGAATAAGAACATAATGACCTTAAAAGTCACCATTGATATTCGTGAAACAATGATATAATGTAAGTACATTGGGTGTCATTAAGTGTTAAAGACAATAGTCCCTTAAGAGTATTCCCTCGAAGACGAAACAGACGTGAGAATTAGGGTATTGTTCGCCGCCGACTATGCTCTATCATTAGCAGTCGCAGACCATTCACCGAAGGCCGAAGGTGTGAAGCCAAGAGTTGAGGTAACTGCGGGCATTTGTACGGTGTGTGAGGTCAGGAGTACACTAAAAAGAAGCTTTGTGTCCGTGAAACATAAAGGTATACAGCCTTGTGTGGTTAAGTAGTGATCTAATTTATCCTAAGGCCTAGCATCTAATCGGTGTATAAATAAAATAGGCACGGCACGTATAAGAAAGGAACATGAAAAATAAAAGGTTACGAAACAGAACTAACTGAACACGTTGACTTCTATTGGTTGAGTCTAGTACTCTTTAAAAGCGTTTTATGGTGAAGTGTTATTTTGTTTTTTTTTTTTAACTTTTTAGCTTGACCTTATCTCATTTTAAATAAAGTGTTTGATTTAAATATACGTTAAAAAAAATAAAGTTCTAATTGATTAAGTGTTTGTATACATGGTGTCCCGCAAGGCACGATTCATTATACACATTGTTGGTTTATTTATTTTTTGTGTACATTATGTTACGTTTGTACCTAAGTGTTAACACTTAAAGCTAATATCGACACATTTCTTCATATGATTTTGAGTGAGAAACATTCTTTGAAATAAAATCGTACTCAATACCTATGATACTCACACATGTGTGAAAATATTGATATTTATTCGCATTAATTACTTCCATTTTCAAAAGGCGACGCTACCCATTACCATTTTAATTGACGATTCATCAGAGGAACCGACATTTTTCAGCCAAAGGCAGCGTTTAAAATTGTATTTTTCACTGGATGCGATATTTTTCGCTTGTAAGTTAGGAAAGTTTGAACAGTTGTATATTTTCCCACGACTGAAAGCGACCCTGAACGAAATTCATTGTGTGCCCAATGTTCTCTATAGCTTTGTTAAAACTAATGTAGACTCGCTCGGGTCTGTTTACTACCGCTAGGTTTATTGTAGTTTCAACATAATTTATTTCGTTAATGTTTCGGGTGTGGAAATTAAATAACTTCTTGTTTAGTGATCAATGAATGAGAACGTCACATATGATTTTGATTAAAAATATCCATATTTTAAAATCAGTATTTTTTCAATCATTTTTTACTAAATCAGTCAGTAAGGTAAGGTCAGTGGTATTCCTATACATACTTATTACAGCCTAATATTGTAATTATTTTTCAAGAATTCAGGGATACATATATATCTAATTAAGTCAAGATTTTCATTCTTCAAGAATTCTTTTTAACAGAATACGGTATATATTTGTAATAAAAAAAAAAACTGTTTTTTATTTTATAGAATAGGTAGGTGGACGGGCATTTGAGCCACCTGATGGTAAGTGGTCAGCAACGCCCATAGACATTGGCATTGTAAGTGTTAACCATCGCTTATATCACCAATGCGCCACAAACCTTAGGAACTAAGATGTTTTGTCATGTGTATGTAATTACACTGGCTCAATTCAAATTGGAACACAACAATATCAAATACTGCTGTTTAGCGATAGAACCTAATGAGTGGGTGGTACCTACGCAGATGAACTTGAACAAAGTCCTACCACCAGTTAACTAACTGGTATGAACTGGTATTGCCTGCGTGTGTCAAGTGTTAGGTAACAATATTAGTATTGATAATATGTTGTATAAACCCAGTACGTTAGAAAATTACATATCTATTTTAAGTCGATTTCGAGTGTATATGTATATGTGTGAACATGTAATATGTATCTTTGTGTGCTTGTGTGTTTCAACTAGTCGAATAGACGTTTGTATTCACAAAATTCAAATCTATCTTTTATATTATTGTTCGGTATTATTAGAAAAAACAACAATTGGTTATTTTATTATTCAATGATTTGCTATAGAATATTTGTATTGTTAATACCTATTAGTGAAGTAATTGTTCCAATTATTTCGACATTATATATACATTATCATATGTACATATATCATGAAAATTATTGTTGAAATCGTTACACAAAGTTACCGCTGCTCATTTTATAATAATAACGGATTCCATTCTCACATATGTTAAAAAAGTTTCCGGTAGTTTCCTTTGATGACAAGTTAAGTCACATTTGTATTTTACTAAACTATAGTTGAAGTTTTTGTTTTAATTTTTTATTATGTTTCCTAAATATTATAGAATTATCTATATCAAACCTACATAATATACGAATATAAATTAAAAATAGCTACTGTATAAATCGTGATTGCGTGGAATGGTCGCAAGAATGCTAGTAGCATTTCCTCTTTGAATTACAATTCCGATTTTTCGGCGAAAATGAACCAGCCCTGCCACCAGTAGAGGCAATAAAGACGGGTTGTTGTATTTTTAATGAAACTATTTCTCCAAGATGGAAGCATTTCAACTGCCAACAGAACAAATATATAATTTAAAAAATCCGTAATTATTATTATGAGCCAAATAACCGTATTTTAATCATACAAATTTTTATAAATTTAAGTTTATGTTTTTTTTATTCTTTATTTTTTTATTATTGTTTAAGATATATAGTGTCTCTCTTGCAATACTTTAAGTATAGCAACGCTTACTCAAAGACCTAATTTGTATACTATTCATTTCTAATTAGTACTGTATGTCAAATAAATAAATAGGTAGTCAGGCTTACAAGTAGGCCGCCTGATGGTAAGTTTTCTATGCCGCCTGTAGACATAAGCGCTTTAAGCAACATTAACCATTTCATCATCAATGCGCTGCAAGACTTTATAATAAAATAACGGTCCTTACAATTATCCATCTTTAAGAACAAAGAATCCTAACCATCAAAGAAATAATTTGCTGTTAATGTAAAACTTAACGAAATAGCTTTACAAAACACCATTGACGTAATCGTGGAAATTGTAAACGAACGAACTGTGTCAAAGGCGAAAAGTAAATCTTCATAAAGATTTCCTTGTATAGAAAACCACAAAGCACCCTCGATACAAAGGGAAAAAAAATCGTTGAATGGATTTCCTTTCTTTTGTTTCTTCACTGTATCGACTCTTGACTTCTAAATTAATCTTCGATTGATGTTATTGGTGGACTGGAAGAATGCTGACCTTTGTTGGTAGTGAGGGAATACAAATTGTTATTTATTTTTTTTGTTTAGCTATTTTATTAGCTATATGTAGGTATTTTTCACTGCTTTATCTCTATTGTCTCCAAACAATAGTACGTTATAAAAAGCAGACTTAACACTAGCTAGGCATTACTATTGCAAGCAGCCCTATCCACAATAAAATATTCTTACGAAAAAATGTAAAATATAAAAAAAAGAAAAATAGAATCTTATGTTAACAGTAATAAGGACCATTTTTGATATATTGTATAAATATGTTTATGTATACATATGTTACATTCAGAACTATTTTTGATTAGACAGATTAACGTTATATGAGTACATATATGTACAAGGAACACACGATTATATAAAAATCACACCGAGATAACATGCTTATAGAAATAAAACATACAAAAGAGTTTCTGTATCATTAACATGTATAGGATAAATGATTCTGTTCAAGTTCTGTCGATGGGCAGATCCCGATAGGACCATTTTACTAATCAGATCAACTGTTAACGCTAAAATCCACAGATAAACCATGTAATTGCTAAATGGTTTCAAGTCAAGTATGATGAGATTGTTGTGCTCAATAAATATTAAGGCTTTTGTGTGAATATAAGATAACATTAGTAATTTTTTTTAAAAACGAATTTGTTTGAATTAGTAAAATTGTTTTACAATTTTCCTTGGGTGGAGTATTGGGTAAATCTATCTTGGTACAATCCACTTATCACATATTCTACTGCCAAACAGCAACACTTAGTATTGTGTTACAGTTCGAAGGGTCAATGAGCCATACATATATACAGTAACAGTACAGTAACAGCCTGTTAATGTCCCACTGCTGGGCTAAGGCCTCCTCTCCCTTTTGAGGAGAAGGTTTGGAGCTTATTCCACCACGCTGCTCCAATGCGGGTTGGTAGAATTCACATGTGGCAGAATTTCAATGAAATTAGACACATGCAGGTTTCCTCACGATGTTTTCCTTCACCGTTAAGCACGAGACGAATTATAAACACAAATTAAGCACATGAAAATTCAGTGGTGCTTGCCCGGGTTTGAACCCACGATCATCGGTTAAGATTCACGCGTTCTTACATCTGGGCCATCTCGGCTTTTTTTATATTTATACACATATGTACAGGTGTATCTACAGGCACAAGGCACGTCTTAGTTCCCAAGGTTAGTGACGCATTGGCGATGTAATTTATGGTTAATATTTCTAACAGAGCCAATAGCGATGGTGACCACTAAATTATTAGATTGCCTATTTTCCAGTCCGACAACCGAAAATGAAAGTATTGTTTACGAGTACATTATTAATTTTTATAAATAATAATATATTTTTCATTTAAGTAAATTAATTATAATCTCCATTAAGAGCAAAAAGTAAATACTCCAAACATATAATTAATTGTTATCGTCGATTTAACGAGATATCAAATATTTATCACACAGGAGTGTATTGTCAAAACAGACCAACATTCATAAACATGAGTTCTATGTTAACATATGGTTGTTATAAATATATTATTATCGTTATATAAATAAAAACAGTAATATAGCGATTATCAAAATTTTCATAACCTTTTATGTAATTACGTATTATCACTATTATTTTTTTAAAAGGCATTTAAAAAATTTCATTTTTAAACAGAATTTTCAAGATATTAAAGCAATTGCCGCACTGATCCAGAGTCTATGGAAAAGATTCAATATTAACTCTAAGCTCTTATTAAGCCGAAAATCCTTTTATTCTTCCGTGTTCGTATCGGCAATTTTCGGTTAACATTCACGCGATCTAACCACTTGGCCATGTCGCACTTTAAATAATGAGACTGTTACTTACTTTACTGTTACTTTACTGTTTTTATTTATATATTAAAATATATATCAGTATAGAGCCAAGGCGAATATTTATTCTCATTATGTCTTTATCTACGCACTCATACAACTCATCACGCTCTCATCTTTTTTCGTACTTCGTTTCACAAATCTCAATTTCTGGTCTAAATTGGAAAAATTTAAAAGGTTTTTTTTTTATTTACAGGAAAGCTAAACAAGTTCCTATTTCAGAGACGAACTCACCCGTATGGAACTATTTACATCGCTTAATAGTCTCAATATATTAACAAAAATAATAACTTATTTAAACTATACTTAGCACAATATACCCTTTAAAGTCTTACTCACTCAAGCACTCTTGATCATAATGAATTTCAACGATGTAAAAAAATATTTTTATTATTTTTATTATTATATTATCTACAAAATATTTTTCACTGATGTGTTTTTTAATACGAGCTATATGACAATTCAATAGAACCTTATCTATTTATGTTTAATATAGTTGTATTGTTTGTACAACATGGTACTATAATAATAATGTTCTCCAGACCGATTTCGGCCACGGCAGCCAATCTCAAGAGAGATTAGCCAAATGCGCAGGAGATGTTATAGTGCACAAGTGTGTGCGCAAACACAGGTGCACTGTCTATTCCCTAACTCTCATAACCCGATGGGACGGCAGTCCGATACGACCGTAAAGAATTCATGCGCAGGACCAACGGCTTTAGGTGCTTTCCGAGGTACGGGAGTGTATACACTTCCAACTTCCAGACTCTAAGCTGCTACTGAGTATTTTCTGTCAGAAAAACTCAATAACTTTTTATTGGCTCGACCTGGGAATTGAACCCAGGACCTCCTGGTCTGTGGCCTTACATCAAGCCACTAGACCAATGAGGCAGTCAGGTACTATATTATCGTAATTAATGTTCCATTAAAACTTTGTTATGCTGAGACCAGGGTCCTTTTTGAACGTTCCAAGGTCAAATTCGGGTTAACCGACTGAATGGCTGCCCTAAGGCAAGGTGCTGAATTCAGTCTGCAAATGACAGCTTGAATGAAAATAAATTAATGTAGGGTTAAATATTCCTTGCCATAATGCGATATTACTCGTGTGGAAAATGATTAGCTCTCGATACATTTATAGTTAATTTTATCATATTAGTATAATGTGATTTAATGTTTTATATGTTTGTTAATAAGACTATGCCGATTACAGCAAAATTATAATGAATGTTATTTAATTAGGCTTTAAAAACCCGTAATGGATCGTCATTTTACAAAATTAAAATGAAGGTAGTTAGTTATCAGAAAAATAAAATTATATACCAAAGATTGCGAGTTCAAGGCTGTCCAAACAATCACGTGCTATGTTTATGTTTATAATGATTCGTCTCGTGCTCGGTGGTGAAGAAAATCTGCTTCATGTATCCACCATCCGGTTATGGATCAGCGTGGTGGAATAAACTCCAAAGCTTTTCAAGAAGAAGATTAACAGAAAGAAAAGGTCGTTGTTACTTTTTATATTATTAAATGGAAACATATTATATGATAATGAATATGTGTCTAAACTAGATCAAGCTTTGACCTGTATAAATATAAAAAAACACATCAAAGATGAGAATAAAAAAATGTACAAATAATATTTAGTTCAATGTCAAATACCATCATCATGCTCCAAAAATTTGAAAGTCACAATTTCACAAGGGCCGTTACTTGAATCTCGGCGTAATGAGATCTTCAATACAAATTGATAATGAAATATATTCTATCTTATCTTTAAAATATATAAAATATAACATGGTAATATATATGTATGTGTGTACTATATATTATAATCATTACCCTAACTTCCAGTGGTCAAAGCTATAAAAATCTGCCTACAAATAGCAGTTACTTAAATGAACAGGCCCGGACTTAAAAATCCGAGGTACCAAGTTCTATGACATTTCAGGCCCTCCATTTCGAAACGGTTATAGTAAAATTATATTATTTTTGGCTGGGTGGGCCCCCGGCCGGGAACCGTAGGCCAGGGCCTTGCAGGACTAGGTATAAATCCGGGGCTGCAAAATAAACTAAAATATACTTTATTCAAGTAGGTTCTTACATACTTTTTTTATATCGTCATTTATAAGGGTAAAATGGTGTCAGGTAAAGGGTAAATTTATAAGAACAAATGACACAAACTCGGAACACCTTTTATAATTGTAAATAAATAACATACGGGGCGAAAGTATGTTATTTACTTAACGTCAGGTGGCACACTTACCAGTGTGCCTACCGAATACAATAAAAAAAAAATGTACAATGTTGCTATTGTGTCCTTAGCCTTATTTAATATGTGCGTTACATTTTCTTATGTTATGAAGATTTTCAAGAGTCAGATTTAAATTACGTTTGTTAAGCCAGCTGATCTTTAAATCCTCGTGTTTCTATTTAACATAACAGACATAAAGAAAATGTTTTCTCAGATATATGAAAATAACTTCGGTGTTACGGAGAAAGGGTGCGTTATGGAAGATTAAGGGAGTTTATATTACATGGTAGATACTTTTATTGTTTTTGTGTTATTTGTCTTTCTTGCGTCTTTGATTTTAAGAAACAGACAATTGTTTTAGTTTGAAAACTTTTTGGTTTTCACGTTTAATATACAAAAATAGATCGGTAATTTTTGGTAACATTATGATCGAATGTTAATTTCAATATGTATTTTTAAATATGTATATATATTTAGGTCAATAGGCAAATGGCCACCGGATAGCTTAAGTGACAGATTTAAATTTAATTTAATCTTGTAACAAGAATATTTGAATTTTTAGGCCGTCTTGGAGAAGGGGACCCAAGCGACCGCATTGTTTGCATTGCATATTTACATAGCTACGTCACTGACAAAATTATGCTTAACTGGAGGGGAAAATATCTATACGTATTTCAAGCATATCAATTAATGCTTTTTTGTTTAATGTAGTGGTAGCAAAATCATTTTCAAAACGTTAAATTTTTCAAACGTTATCGCTTATAACATAACCCGTCATATTTTGTTTTCAACATTGGTTTTCTCGGTAAAGAAAATAAAATTTATTCGCGTGTTTGATGAAATAAGATTAGTGGCGGTATATATTTACCGATATCATATAAAATCTCGTACGAGTTTTGTATTTTCATGTGAATTAATAAAGTTAATCTTCCATCAATTCGTAAAAAATGAAAGCATGTTTATTATTTCTTTGAATTTCTTTTCTATTAAATTGTTTGTTTTTATATCGTTATACCATTTCAGTTAAGAAATCTTATGCCTGCGGCTATGTCTGCATGTCACTATTAGATATCTTATGTCTCTTTCTGTACCCGACAGCGTGTCTGCAAAACTTCATACGGCAATTCATCAGGCAAATACGATGCTACCGGAGAGTTCAGACGCAGTACGAACGGCTTAAGTCCCTTCTAATGCCCTGAAGAGTAAACATTGCTTACTTCCAAACTCTGGGCGCTTATTAAGAATTTCTGACACTTTATTTTTTTTGACTTCATCCGGGGCTTTAACCATGCACCTCGGTGCTGGAGATGTCTTATAATGTGTACTATGTTTTAACATGAAAGTATGTAATACTTTGCAAATTTCAGCTTACACATTTTAAGTCTCACGCCACAAAGCTTAAACAAACGACTCTTAACCTACAATGGAATCACGACGTTTAACAACACGGCTTAAGAAAGTCAGTCAAGCGAATGTCGGCCTTATTAACAATTTTAAACACTGATTTCGTTCACTGTCATTATTGACATTGACATTTGACATACAAGACACAGCATTGTTTACCTTGTGTACCTACTCACTAAAAGACGTTTATAAATCAAATGTGTCAAACGCGTACTCTATTCAGACACGTTGTCTGTAGCAAGTATTTCGATATTTCGACCACAGACTAAATATTAATTAAAGCGACGCTTGTCACTTTTATTTTGAAAATGTTAGAATGATATAAATTTTTTAAAGAGAAGACGTGTTCAGTAAATTATAATATGGCGAATGGAGAAAATTACTTTATTTCGTAAATTATATATATTTTTTATTTTCTGTTTTAATTTAATTTTAATATATGGAAATTATTTTTTTAGGAACTAATATTTGAATATTTAAGAGTGATTGGTGTATTTTTACACAATTAGGTCGTAATCGAATGAATGGTGGACTGATTCTAATAATATATGACTAACTGTACCCGCGGCGTAAAACATATAATATGTCAATATGTACGTCAAACAGACATCAAATATATGAGTTTGCACAAAGTCCTACCATCAAGTATAATAATTAAAAATTAAAAAACATGATTGCCGAGATACAACTGTAACACTCGGAATAATGTGAGGCTCCAAACGATACCGTACATCGAATATGGCGGTATTAAGGAACTCACTCAGACATATCATGTATACACTTGAACTCTGTCCACATTACACTTCTTTTTTGGGTAGTCGTTTAATAATGGATATTAATTAAGAAAGAAGAAGTATTAAAGGGTTTAATAAAAGTCAAAGCCACTCGTAAAGAGAAAGGTTAAGATTGATTTAGAGAAGAAAGGTCTTAGCTAGGATGTTGGGAGATCTCGACCGCGGATTAGACCATTATTAGGGTTGTCACTTTCGCTAATAATTTCATTTATATATATATATATATATAATATATTTTTCGCTAATAATATTTCATGTTTTAATTATCAATTTATTTTAGATACTATATATTATTCTATATATAAATTTGAAAGTGTTACTTTTGTATATAACAGATAAAACAAGTTGAAAATTGCTAGACAAGTATCATTGAAATTTCATGTGTTTTAATTGACAATTTTTACTTTCTGTGAGTCACAATTATACATGGCAGAAACTCATACGACATGTGCAATTTTTCTCACGATGTTTCCCTTGACCGTCAAGCTCAATATGAATTATAAATACAAAATTACACATTTGTAATTAGTAAAAACACGTGAAGATTAATATATAGCCATATATAAAGAAAATATTTGAATAAAACGAATATTACTGGTACAAATTTATAGTTAAACATTAGTATTTAAAAACGTCGCAATTTATCCACTTAAAGGCATTTTACACGAAGTAAATATAATCATGCTAAGTTACATGTTACATAAGAAAAATACCCGCCGGTCACGCCACCGCAAACAATTTTAATTGGTCCAATACATTGGCTATGAATTTGAAGCATGCGAGTTTTAATATTAAATTCGTGGTCAAAAGTTCACTCAAAAACCGGAGATACATTCGCCGCACGACGTTTTATTAAGTACAAAGTTGTTTACATGTGTACTGCCACGAAATGTTATATTTTTTAAAACAGATTATATTCTGTGACAACCGTTTTTAAATATATTAGTCATTTCTTTATTTACGGCCATTCTTTATTTTCAATAAATAGAGAAATAAAAATTCGAGATGGCCCAGGGGTTAGAACTCGTGAATATTAACCGATGATTGTGGGTTCAAACCCGGTCAAGCACCACTGAATTTTCATGTAAGCACATTTGTGTTTATAATTTATCTCGTGCTTGACGGTGAAGGAAAACATTGTGAGAAAAATTGCACATGTCGTATGAGTTTGCATGTGTTTAATTTCATTGAAATTCCGCCACATGTGTATTCTCTACCAACCCGCATTGGAACAGCCTGGTGGAATAAGCTCCAAACTTTCACCTCAAAAGGGAGAGATTAACAAGCTTTTACTGTAGATAAGTTGAGTTAAAATGAATTACCAAATGATTTTTAAACAACACACACAGAATGAATAAACATTTCATGATTATAATGTAATAATAGTTAGAAGCAAAAAAAAAGTTTTTATTCTACAAAATCCTGGCAGCAATGAGTAGCATAAAAACTTCTCTAAAAACAGCATTAATACCCATGGTTTTTAAATACCATATAAATTTTATATTTTAATAATGAGGATATAATTAGTTTACTATTAATATTTTATGTCAAATAATGGTTTTAGCAATAATATAATGAGGGAGAGGGTATTTGTTTACGAACCGTTGCTAAATATTTGCCAATGTATAATGCTTCTGCGAGTATTTTATTAAAAACGGCCTTACTTATAAGCATTGTTAAGCTGCTGTTTAGTTAAACACCTATTCATCTCTTGCTGTCATCATTAATGTGACATTCGAAAAAAGAAGACATCAGCATTTAATATAAACAATTTTAAAAGTTAAAGCTGTTTGATATTCTATTATGATATCGTGCAGCCCTATTCAACAATAAGAAGTCAGAGGGGATTACGCGAAATGAATCAAACTTTACTGGGTATATTGAATCATATTCCTTTATTGGATGTTGTATTACGTAGTTATGACTATTATATTAGTTGCTTAGCGGTTATTGGAAGAGACGTGGACTGATAGTTAATGTATTAATTAAGTTCTTCGTAATTAATACATTTTGAAAGCTGAATTGGTATAAAAATATAGTCTATGTATACATATTTGATTTCAAATAATTAATCTTAAGGTTAACGGGATTTTATATATTTATTTAACGCTAGTGCGGAGCGTGGTCGAATTTCGAATATAATTGTTGAAAATTTGAGAAAAAAAAACTACAAAATAAAATAAAAGGAAAAAGGAAATCCTAAAAGAGTGAAAAAGATACTGGACTGTTTTATCTTTAGCTATATATATAATGCACTTGAATCTATGAAACTTAAAAAAATAAATAAATACTGTTATATGTTAAATCAGTAAAAAAATGTGAATCGTCAATGTTTTCTTGAAATCTTTGAGGAGTCAGTTAGTTAAGTAGTGGATTAGTATTGATGCTACAAGACTATATGTAAGTCTATGCCGAATACCCCTGTCATAATTAACACTAAAATTGTGAATTGTTAAATAAACAAAAACAAAAGACATATAGTGATAATAATACAAATATATATGATATATTATACATTAGGTCTTTTTCATAACAAATTCACAAGTAACATTATATAAATATATAAAATTAGTGCTCATTTATAAACAATACACTTAAAATATTATAAATCACGACTTTTACTATAAAATTATACGTTTCAAGATTGAAATTAATATAATAATTATACTAAATATTTAGTCATTAATGATTTAATGGTAGTAGGTAGGTAATTTTAGAAGATGAAACAGATAAATTGCAGATGCTTGCAATAGACGTTGCAAGCAAATGTGATTCGATTTCCAGGGAATTTGGTTAACTGCACAATGAATGTAGCTGTATGTCTAGAGTTTATTCATGAACGGCTTAAATTAGTTCTAAAAGGAAGTAATTAGAGTGAATTCTATTTTGTAGGATTTTAAATAATAGTGTTTGATTCCGTTCAATAGTTCTATTACAAGGCTGAGTAAGCTCCTTGCAAGCTCGAATTATAGAATCTTTTAAATATGTTTTCTTTTCTTGTACCTACAGCTTTATGGGTATATATATTATATAGGGTTTAAGGCCTTAATATATTGCTTACTTATAAAAATTCAATAGCAATTCCTGTTTTTTTTTGTTTTAATTATAATATACAAATATTTTTGTTCCGTTGCGTTATCGACGTATCTTTTACTATATTAAAACATTGCAGTTTATTTTTAATATTCGTAATCTAAGGCGTTTACTAATAAAGTATGTAAGGCTTCATATACATTTTAACGCCATAAACTTAATCGGTTTTGACAATCCGACTAAAATGAATTAAAACTGTTATACTCGGGAAATGTAATTTTCTGAATTTCCTATTTTGGAAATAACCCTATACTTAATATTAGTATATAAATAAAATATTATCCTATCATTTTTTTTTAAATTGCATCGAATTTGTGTTTACGTTTAACATTAATTTTTGCGTCAAAGGAACACGGGCTTTAAATTGAAAATTTTTAGTAACGAAATTTCTCACTCAAAATCAATACACAGAGCTAGCGAATGTGTTACTCACCGACGCACGGGTTGTGGTTGACGACAGCGAAGATGCGGTCGCAGCGTTTCTTCATATGCGTATTGGGACAAATACAACCAAATAGCGGAGATAAGCGCAAACCAGCCCAGGCTTCGCGGCAAGCTTCCCTGTTTATGTAAAAAAAGTAAATAACTTGTGGCAATTTATACAATACAAGATTTTTATATGTATTGTAAATGAGGTACGAAATTTTTTTATAGTAAAAAAGTTTTTTTTTTAAATAGTTTTAGGAAGGTAATCGAATGCCTTCATCTTCTCCCTTATATACTAGCACTGTATATACACAACCTTTTACGACGTTAATGCACCGCCAAAAAGAGGATCTAAGAAGCGATGTCCCTTGTAATTAGATGCACTAAATGACTTAACATTTGAATGGTAAGTTAACCAACTATACCGCAAACCACATCACCCACTTATATGGATAACATCAAAAGCCATTAATGTAATTGAACTCTGGATGAAACCGATTTATTTACAATAGCTATATATATATATATATATATATATATATATATGTTTACTTTTATTTAATTTGCGTGCAAATAATAAAAGAACATTAAGGAATGAATTAACGTACGTAACGTTCGTAACGCTCTTGCTTATAATGAAAATAATACGAAATATTTCGACAGTTCTTAACCTTTTTTAATGGAATAAAATTTATGAACGTTTCAAATGTATAGCGTACTTTATATTAAGGTATTATTAACAGTTAATAATACCTTAACCCTTCCATATCTATAAGATCTTTAAAACTTGATAGTACCTAATAACCATATTCCAGTAGTTTTGAGTGATTTTGTTTGTAATCGCTTTATATGCCAATTGTTTGTGACATTGAAAACAAACTCCCTTCCGTGCCTATAAAAGCTCGTAAGCCGGTCAAATTAAAATGCCCTTGACGTGCTAAAGGTCAGATGGTAATCAGAACATTTTGAAATTAATGGTGTTTTAGGTCTAAGTCAGATAAAATTTAATTTTAAAATTTTATGCTTCACGAATTTAAAATAATAATTCCATTGTGAGGATATCAACGATATATAAATTAGTGTATTAATTATGTACTATTAAAATTGTTATACTTGTTGTTATATAAATATAATTTCTATGTACTGATGTATATCAGTATAACGCTAACGTGAGCTAGGTCAGATAGGTTAAAAAACGTTATAAAACCAACCTTATTCAACGGTCATTGTGAAATTATAATATTTTTGGTATTCTACATTGTGTTACCGCCACCATGAAAATTATGAGCAAAATGTTTGCCACTTGGCAATCTCGAAAATATCCATGATGAATCTTAAGCGAAGATTGCGGGTTCACACCCTGGCAACCATTGAATATTCATTTGTATTTATAATTCATTTCGTCACGAGGTCTCGTGTAAGAAAACGTAAAAGGATGAAATTTTACCTCCATGTTTCCCAAATTCACAATAATGGGATACTAGAAATGGAACGCTTAACAGGCCTAAAATCGGTTTATGTATATGTAAGGATTGTCATAAATAATAACATATGCATTTGCAAATTATTCGAACTCGGTGACCTAAAAGCATACAATGGACAGCCATTAGAAAATTACTTCAGGGATTTGTCACTTTGGATAGGGGCACGTTTGATGGTACACAATAATTCATAGATGACACAGCGATTATGGAAGTAACAGTCGAGTGTTTTTAGATATGGATAAACTAATTTCGTTTATGTTATTCAAAATTGAAGCTTATTCCAATGACAAAAGAACTAGTTAATTGCTAAAAGCTTTGCTATATTATTTACTACAAACAGTTCCACGTACATAGCTATTTTTATCCATTTTAATTTTACTTCCAAACATACGATAATAACTTCGCTGACAATCAAAACGCTATTTTTTCACGAATAAATAATGAATACCATAGACAATTTAGATTTCAGACAATTATATCACGACAATTACAGTCCTGGTCCTGCTATTGGATTTGTCTTCAACTTCATTTTTTTGTGTCGATTTATATATTTAAACGAATTAGCTTTGATCAGTGAACTGACTATTATCTTAGAAAAAAATCAATATAATTTTAATTCAATAATCAAAGTTATTTACATAAACTTACAAATTCATCTTTATTTAATAAGAACAACGCTTAGTAAATTTCTAAGGGTCGAATTGTTCACGCCCTGACAGATTTCCTAAAGTTTTGGAGTCCAATTTGCTAAAAGTGTCCGATAAAATTGGCCTATTGATCGCGTCTCCACAAAATTAATTTTAACTCGTTGCTCTGAATAATCTAGGTTAGTCATTTTGAAATTGGGTACTGAGATTCGGTAACGGATTTATAGCTTTTATTTTAATATTATTTTACTGGGAAAATTCGTGATTAAATAAAATTAAGACTATTTAAAAACTAAAATAATATTTTGAAAATGTTATTTTATACAGCTGATTTGCCTACATATACATAAACTATGGAATCTGTTACATTAATAAATTGACTATTTTTAGTCTTATTAGTATTCCGATCCGTAAATAGCAAGCCAATGGTAGCTTATGAATTAAGCCTTGTTAGCAGTTCTGCTATTTTATAACAAAACGAATTGTCCCTTGAATATAGTTAGTAGGTATAAGCGTTTGCGATTAAACTGCTATATTCAACTAAAACCAAAGCAATACTTCATAATAATTTCCTTTATCGTTGTTTTACACATATAATATTTTTACATACAATTTAAGTTAAGGATATATGAAAGATTTATCTTGGATTGATAACAAATTTAACAAAATTTTCTCATAAAATCCAAATTAGAATATGATGGGTGAAAAACAAACATCACGTTAACGATAATGACGATAGCAATATTCCCAGAATTACCTGTCTTCCATACGGCATTCTCCATCACGGGCCTTGCAAGCGTTCTTAAAGCGTTCAAACAGTACAGAGCAGGCTTTCTCGTTGTGGCAGACGCTGAGGGCATACGTGCAGGTCGGCAGAGTCTCAACTGGATACGGATCTTTCTCTGCAACAATCGTTTTAATAAGATTAATTTGAGAGATACTAGATGAACGTAAATGAGACAAAAGTAGTGCTTTCTTATTCCTCTTTTTGTCTTTTATTAAAAAAAAATATCAAAAAGTGCTTAATTCAATTAGGCTCATCAAAAGAAATACATAGGCATTTATATACAGTTATGTTTATATGTCCTGTATGAACCAAAATCTACTGACACTGTATAAATCAATTATATTGTGTTATATACATTTATCGCCGTGTTTCTGCTTAGCAGATTCAGGAGTTTATGTTTTAAGTTGGAATTCTTTCTAAATCATTTATTTTTGCAGAAAAAAAAGATTACATCAATAATATGGGCTTAGCTAGCTCGCTTTCCAATTAGTTTTTAGTTTTCATTAATATATATCTATTATATTTATTTTATATTTAGGTAATAATTTTTTTTTTCAGAACAATTACTATTTAATCCGATAAAACTTATAGCTAATGAATCACGTCGTTCAGCCATTAGTTTTATTACTTGTGATAATATTTCAAGTATATTATTATAATTAGGTTGCACCAAAAATGTTTCCATTTCTTCGAATCAATTATGATTTCAAATAATTTCTTATTTGATATATTTTTATGACGATTGGTTTTATGGTTTATAAGATATTAAATTATTTTTGTAAATGATCAAAAGTCATACACCATTCAAGATTACACTACGTGAGTATTTGTGAGCTTCGGTTTGTACTAAGATACATACAACAATATTCTTTTTGTCGACTTGCTTGGCCGTCAACAGTAGATTAGCGGGCCAGGCAGATTAGGACGTAGGTATAACGTATACGTTTCTATAATATTATACCACAGATATTATTAATGCCATATCAGTTTTTATCTCATGATAAAAAAATATAACGGCTTTATGCCTTACTAATAAACGTTGCTTAGCTACTATTTAGTTAAACACTGATTTCTCTCTTTCTGCCATTATTGATTTGACATTCAAAAGAAGAAGACACAATATAGTTAACTAATCATCCGCTTAACAAAGTTTATAAGTAAGATCATAATTGATTAAAATTACATTAACTTACAATACAAAAACGTATAGATGATAAAAAAGCAAGGATTATGTTCATTGATTTTCATACAGGACGTATAAATATGATTGTATAATTGTAGTTTTTTGTTAGTTCTCAGTAGAATCCGATCAGTACATTCCGAGCTGTTTATAGATTTATTTTCAATTGAATGTGCTATTTGAATAGACAATATTTTGATTTTGAAAAAATCATTGCATTGCAAAAAATAGGTAATATTTTCACTAAATGACATATTTTCTTGTTTTCATCTATTAATTACTCTGAAATGGTCTTCAATTTCGATCACAACTGTGAGTGACGATACTGAATAATTAAAGTTATCGTTACTTCAAAGTGTATCGATCCGCTGTCATTAAACTTTGGGCCTATTAAATATCCGCGCTTTATAACCTTGGTAAATATATGTAAGATACGTAAATTTTTGAGCTAAATAAAAAATATTAAATCAAGCTATCAGTAATTGTTTAAGGTAGTATGTGTATTAGTAAATATTTGGGCCCACTGTTGGACAAAGGACTGGTCTCCTCTTGAGGAGAAGGTTTGGAGCTTATTACAACATGCTACTCCAATGCATATAAATTACCGCTGAGCAGGATACAAATAATAAATAAAAATTAAGAAATAAAAAGTCTATTGCACACAATAAATATAAAAGGAAAATAAATACACATAAATTTGTTCGAGTAAGGATCTTAATCTATTACAGACAACAATAAATAACAACATAAACGAACATAAATAAGGAATAGTGTATATACTATTGGTACATAAGCAGTAAATTAAACATACTATTAAATAAATGTAAATAAATGACACAAATTATGACAACACAGAAAAACTCAGTGGCGCTTCCTCGGTAAATCAATTCATCTGTATCAGTATTATTAGAAGAATATATGTTATTTTTAATATAAGAAGGTAAATGTTTCGGAAATTGATAAAGTATTTCTTTATAAATGATTATTAGTTAAACACTTATTTCCCTTTATCTATCATTTTGACATTTATCGATTTGACATTTGAAAGAAGAAGGAGACAGCGTTAAAACCGGAACCGAAAGTGAATTAACGGATGGAAATTGTTCACATTTGTGCCTGACATATTATCGATACAGGATATCAATTCTTACTTACTTGTTATTGTACGAAACTCCAAATCCTTTCTCATAACAGAATCATAAATACATACAACTATGCGATATACAATAGTGCACAATTGTGTGCGCAAATTTAAATGTCAATAGTAATTATATTGACCATAGAGTATATTCCTTCTCAAAATATGATGAAACAGCCAATCCAATACAACTGGAAAGAATTTAGGCACAAGACCAACGGCTCTACGTGCTTTGCGAGGTACGGTAGTGTAATCGCTGCTAATATAGTTCCAAACAAAAAATTCTCGTCAGAAAACCCATTAATCTTTCATGGGCTTGACCGGGGCTGAAGCCCAGACCTTGGGACCTGCGACCTTATTAGCTAGCAACAAAAGCAATGAGGCAGTTAAGCATAACTCACCAAATGTAGGGTATGAAAAATCGATATAGACCTAATAATAACATTCATGGCCTCTTGAAAGAGGCCATGAAAAAACTACCTGAAGGTAGCTCTTTATTTCTGGACTAATGCCAAATAAGACCTGTGTTACGTAAAAGTATTACCTACTGGATAGTCTTTAAGCTTTCCATTTAGCTTTTTTCAAGCCACTGTTTTTTCAAAAAAATCCAATTTATCACTCTGAAATATACCAACTTTTAATCACAGGAAGTATTGATTTTTCATTTCATTTATTAAACTACTCCTGTTTAGCCGCGATCTTTTATTTGTGTTTAAGCCGAGAAAACAATGTTATGTTTTCTAATTATTTAATAAAATCCGGATAAACGCCGAAATGGTTCAGTGGCTAGAAAAAGCAAATCTTAAAATACGTAGGTCCATTGAGTTTTTAAATACGTAATTTGTGTAATATACTTGATGGTAAATGAAAATAACTTGTATGGTAAATGAAATTCTGCGTGTGTCGAATGAAATCCTCATCATAACATCCTTCGCTTCAAGAGAAGAGAAGGTCTTCACAGCAGTGGGACATTTACAGGCTGTTACGTTTATATTTATTCGATGTATATAAATACGAAGTTGCTGTTTATATGCGAAGTTGCATAAAAAGGTTTTGTTGTGTGTAAAGTGATTAAATTAATTACAGATTGTATATGATTTCAACAATTATCTTATTTGCGTTTGATGATTGCAATGATTTAAGTTTTCTAACTATGGCGCATTTTTGGTCTAATGGCTAGTTTTAGATCCTGGGATCTCGGCTTGAATCCTTCGCTCACCAAAGACACATGTTTGCACTACCAGATAGATAAGTAGTTCACTATTCGTTGAGCCGGAATTTGCACAAGATTTTATTATTTCAAAAACGAACCTTTAAAGAAAAAATACCTTTCTTCATCACAAACACGCAGGGATGGTCGAACAAGAAGTCGCGGAAGGAATTGCATTCGGGATCCACGTTTGGTTCCCGACAGAGGCAGGTCGGCTTGAAGAACGGAAACGCTTGCAGGGTACGGAGAGCAGCTTGGCACTTGGTCACCGTAACGGTTGAGCAAGCCACTGAAACAAAAACATATATAGTGTATTATTACCTTTTGTTATTAAGTTTCTAAATAAGTCTTAAAGATAGCTAAAGTCTAGAAATTTATACAAATTACATTTATATAAAGCCTATTCCAATGAAAAAAGGAACATATAAATAAATCGTAGATTTACAAATTCCATGTTTGAATCCATGATTTGTAAATAAGTTTGCTATATTATTCACTATAAACAGTTTTTAATGAATATAAATTTTATTTATAACACCACAATATTTCATAGGAGTACTTAATACTACTTTCATTTTACTTCCAAAGTTCTGATAATAACTTCGCCGACATTCGTCATTCGGCAGTACCTCCTTCCTGCATATATTCTTATATACCAATTATTTACTACCAATTGACTGCCTCATTGGTTTAGTGGCTTGATGTAAAGCCGCAGACCTGGAGGTCTTGGGTTCAATTCCAAGGTCGGGCCAATAAAAAGTTATTGGGTTTTTCTGTCAGAAAATTCTCAGTAGCAGCCCGGAGTCTGGAAGTTGGAAGTGTGTACACTCCCGTGACTCGGAAAGCACGTAAAACCGTTGGTCCTGCACCTGAACTCTTTCCGGCCGTGTCGGATTTCTATCTCATCAGATTATGAGAGTTAGGGAAAAGAGAGTGCACTTTGCACTTGTGCACTATAATATCTCCTGCGTAGTTGGCTAATCTCTCTTGAGATTGGCCGCCGTGGCCGAAATCGGTCTGAAGGGCATTATTATTATACCAATTGGTTGATTAGTATAAAAGTTGATATGCGGTTTTCAGTAGCGAGTTACAATAAAAACGATAGTACAAAAACTTTGTTTATGAAAAACTCACGTATGTGCCAACTTTCTAAATAATCCATTCGCACCAGCTAACAGTATCGAAGTCTATTAATCTTGAACTGACACTATCATCTACATTTATATACGCATTATGTACTAATTAAGTAAATGCAATACACTTTTTCGCTTTGACTAGGTCGTGTAATAAAATGCTTTCCTTTCAGTTAAAGATGTAATAAAATTGTATTAGAGACAGAAAAGAAAATTTTCTAACTTTTGTTAACATAAAAGAATAAACTTAAGTCTTTTAAATATAAAGTTCGTATTTGCTTGTTACTTTAAATCACATGACCTTTTCAAAAGGTAAAAAATCTGAAGTTCCTTCCGCTGTTAATACGATCAAATAGAAATTGACAAAGGTTGGTATGCATGACCAGTACCAAAGTCTTTTTGTATTTAAAGGATGAACCGAAGTTCAAAATAGGGAACATTTTCATAAAAAAGTATATTCACGGAGGTCAATAATTATTGCATCTTATATATAAAGTAATGCACTTTTATTTAAAAGCATTATAAAATTAGTTATAGTTCACTTGCGTGACGTAGGTTTGGTAAAAATAGAATCTATTTTTGCAATGTTTGCATGTTTAGATTTAAACGATATGAATCATTAAGGGTAGTGAATGGGTAGGTCATTATTTTTACTTTAACAAAAGTGACCGCCCATAATTTTTCCACAGCTGGCCACTTGGTGAACAAATATATATATAAATATATATATACATATATATACCCAAAATATAATAGAATCATGTATAAATCCAGTCATTTCACATGCACAAAAATATTATAAACTTATTTTGATACCATAACTACGACTACACTGTTTTTAAGGGTCACTAGAGTCGATCAATACTTTAATATACTTGGTAGCTTGTTTTAATTAATTAAGATTTTATTCGCATATATTGAATGAGACAAATCTGACTTAGCGGTTCCTCCCTACACGTGATTATCTGAAGCATTAAGGGAGTTTTTGTCATTAGGGAGTAACCGGATGATTGTAACTTTTCCTTATCCGAATGAAGTAACCGAAAGGAATTAGAAAGATAATGATATACTATTTGTTTTTGATTATAATTTTTTATGTATTGTAGAAAGGCAGACATGAAAATTGACGATCTGACAGAAACCCATTTTTCTAAAATTTAAACAAGTAATGTCCTCCTGACGAATTTGCCACAGCAGATATTCCCACAGGAGACTGGGATGGTAAATCTGACACGACTGAAAAGAGTCCAGGTGTAAGAGCAGCGATTTTACAGACTTTATTGGGAGTATAAGCAGTGTCAACCACAGATTCGGTCTACTAAGAATATTTAGCAGAAAAACCAAATTACTTTTAGTGGCCCGGCGTTTGCACTTAGAACATAGGCAGATCCCGGAACTGGTGACTTAGAAGCTACAAACCTACGAGATAGTCAAAGATTTTAATTGATAGATTAACACTGATAGCTTAATACAATTTCCTAACGTTTGACCCGTTCTGTATTATTAAATTTTACTATATCTATTTATATACAAAATTTAGTTAACAGTATTAAGTATCTATTCTTACTCTATAGGGAATATTATATATTATATATTTTTACCCTGAAATAAATCATTTTTATAATGACAACTTTTACTATTTTAATATGCATATATAATATATATTCGCTAATCTCTCTTGGAGATTGGCCGCCGTGACCGAAATCGGTCTGGAGGACAATATAATATATATATATATATCATTATAATATTAAACTATATTAAAGCCTTAAATAAATAAAAAATAAAAATAAAGTCATTGTATAAAAAAAATTAATATCGTGACCGCGTGGAATGGTTGCAAAAATGCTAGCAGCATTTCCCCTTGAATCGCAATTTAGATTCTCTGGGCGAAAAAATGAACCAGTAGAGGCAATAAGACGGGGTGTAATATTTGTGATGAAACTTTTTGCACTATTACTCCAAGGTCCAAGCGGTTCAAATGCAAATGGAACAAAAAAAATAATAAATAAAGCAATAATTATTTGAAAAATTTCAAACACATTAATCATTGATAAAATTAATATGCGATATTATAAAAAAAAAAATAAAATAAAGATTAATAGGTATATAGTTATATTAGATGCTTCGTTCAAGAAGAGCCGAAGTATCGCGACCAATAACTCCCTTTCAAAGTGGAAAACTGGCACAAAGCATTTCGGGGCAATTAAGAATATGTAACTTTTTTTATATACTCCGTATTTTATTGTATATCATGTAAAGTTTTGTTAAAAAAACATTCCTTCATATTACCAATAAATTTTAAACTTGCTAAGGTTAATCTGTGACATCACTGACACCACGTCAATTTGACGAGGGTAAGTTATCGATATCAATACAAACGCTCAAAAATTCACCGAACATCCCTAATTTGTCTTTCGCTTAGAGCCGGTAAAATATGGCGTCATTTTTCATACGACGCTTAAGCACTTACCGTTTATTTGTATTAATTTTGTTTGTCTGACTAGAACTTTTTTCTCGTTTTAATAAATGATAGTCCAGTGAGGAATAATGGCATCATGTATTATTGATGAAAAGAGAATTATATCTGTCATATTGAATATAACGAAAACATTTATATATCGCAAAGTTTTAATTCTAATTCTCTATATTTTTTTAGTAAATTCGCTTTCAACCATAGCCATTGTCGCTGTAAGAAATTTTAACCATTCGTAACATTGTCAAAGCACTACCAATCTTGGGAACTAAGATGTAATGTCTTGTAAACTGGATTATTCACCTTTTAAAGCGTAACACAACAATAGGCACTAAGTACGAGACGAACTTGCACCAAACCTCACCAAGTACGCTTATGGTTTTTGGTTTACAATGAAGCTTATTAGTCACGTAGTATATATTTAATTAGTTATGTTTTTTATAATGATAAAATCTACTAACTTACTAATGCCTGGTGTGCATTGCAATTCCCCTTTATTTATTGTAAACAATATCGACATTACTCACAGCGAAAAACTTTAACGTAAATGTCTAACCTGTATAAAGTTTTTATCAAATCTAATAAACGGGCTACGATTCAAACAACGAAATAATATTTTTTATACAGATAAAATATACATACATATATGATTTTTAATTTTTAATGTTGGTAGTGGTACTTCGTCTAAATTAAAATTAAGCGCCGATATAATTTTAATGTTGGTGAAGCTCCGGGTCGCTAGAAAAATATATAAATAAAATTATACGTACAAGGCAATGTGTGCAGTAGTTAAAGTATGTCACCCTTGGGTATTAAAATATTTTATTTCCACGCAGCATACATTAAATTAATTACTTTTACCGGAATTGTTATGTACATAAAATTTAAAATAGTGTTTCATTATTTTATGAAAGTTATATAAATATACTGTAATATAAGATCGTTTGTTTATTAATTATTATATATAATATGAAAAAAAATCTTGAAACTCAGTTTGGTGTCAAAATTTATCATAAGAAATCAACTCCAAGACCTCGTTGATGTTTGTCTGAACAATAGCGCCTGTCAATGGCCTCAATTATCAATCTATTTGAGTATTTTTAAAATAAAATTATTTAGGCATGGTATGGTGGGCAAAATGGGCTACCGACTCACAGACATTGACTTTCTAAGAAATATTATATATATTATATATTAAATTGTACTTTCACATAGGAACACAACTTGATAAAAATGGTATTGAATCCTTGTAAGACTGTTTGATTAATGAGTAATAAATATCTATGCTCTCAGAAAGTTTTGAACAGTATTTCAGTACAATCAATATGTTTATTATTATAGGCACATTTTTGTTGAAGGAAAGAAATGAAAAGATTTAACTCTTTAACTTTTAACTTTCCGACTCCGCAAAGTCCATCCTGGGGCAATTTATTCGTTTCTATTATAAGGTTCCGAATAAATTTATCCAAATTAATAAATTTATACATTATTTTAATAAAAACATTAATTGATAAATAATTATTACACAATACAAGTATATATTGTATTGTATACTTCGATTATAATTGAATCATCATTATTTCAACATGAATTATTATTGTTCGTTTCTAATGATTGATAATTCGTTTTGTTATATTATGGTAGTTTTGCAACGAACTGAACGGTGCTGCCATGTCACGATCATTTTGACGTAAATCGTAATTATTTCCAGGCGCCGCTCCGTTGTTTTTAAGTTTGAAGTTACATCGTGCCGGTCCGGTTACTTATCGATACATACTTGGCAATTTATAATAAAGAATATCGCATTATTGGTGGACCCTGGCGAAACTAGGCCGGAAAAACGCTAGGTATAAGAAGTAGATCCCATTATTTGCATTTAACATATTGGTGGTATACTTTGATATTCGTTTCATATAATAATATGTAATGGGTGGTTAACAACCAACCAACCAACCAACAACATAAATTAAATAATAGTAGCTAACCCAACATAAAACATTTAAGAATAGCTGATGTATATTAATCTGTGTCGTAATGTTATAGTTATATATCCATACACGACCAGATATCTTCATCTGGGCCTTTAATTTTTTATTGTTAATTATAAAATAATTCATATTAGTTTATAAATGTAACTTTTGTATTAATTATTTTAGCTTTACTTTCATTTATTTTGTTTTTTGGCTTGAGTGGTTGGCTTTTATGATAGCATTGTATTATATTTTATGCTCCTATTTATTCCATTCTAACTTTATTTACTGTTTCCCTTCCCGCGACAAAATATCTTGAACAATACCTTTGTCATTTAAGAAACTTAAATACAACAACTTTCGTACGATAATAACCACTTAAAAATTGTAGAAACTTAGAAGTATCGATGGCTTTAGTCGTAGTTAGTTTGTAGTTTCAAATCAAATCAAAATATTGTTGGTATAAATATGTCGAATCACGTCTCCACTTAAACTTTTGCAGGTTAGGTTAGTTAGGTTTTTAGGTTAGTTTTATGGAATTGGGAAAATGATTGAATAAAAAGCCATTTCAGTGCAGTTATTTAACATTAATCATAGTTGTATTCTAATAGACTTTTACAAGTAGAGTTGATTCGTTACTTGTTACCTATTACGGCATACAGTCCTGTTTCTTTCAAACTTTCCGTCACTTATATTTAACTACCAAAAATCTCAAAATTATCATATGGACCTTTCGATCCTTATTTACACCCATATGTACAATCCCAGAACAATTGTGTGGGCTAATATTGTAAGTCATAAATGACTTACATTTACATTAATTTTATTGCGTGTGCAAATGTTAATACACTTTTGCTAAATTATTCAATTTATTTATAGTTTAATCTGATTTAATAAATTAAATATTTATTTACATTGAAGACAAGTATATATAAATCAAAGTTTATATATATAATCAGTACAAATGGTGACCGCGTGGGCGGGTGGCAAGAATGCTATCAACATTCTCTATAGAAATACAATTCCGATTCCCTGAGTGAAAATGAGCCAACCTTCATCTCAATAGTGTCGTGTAGTCGTGTCGTGTAGTGTGTAAAAAGATGAGGTGTTATGTCTTCTTTGCCTTGACTTCTTTTGTTAAATGGTTTATATGAAATTTAATTTATCTAATGAACATCTCAGAA
Source organism: Nymphalis io (assembly GCF_905147045.1). NCBI lineage: Eukaryota > Metazoa > Arthropoda > Insecta > Lepidoptera > Nymphalidae > Nymphalis > Nymphalis io. The sequence continues at coordinate 5,860,794 of NC_065911.1, forward strand.
CAATGTCGTGAAATAGATTTATTTATTCTTTATTAGTAAGCCATGTACAGACATTTTTATAATATACAAAAAATATTTTTGTAATAAAATATGAAAAAGTCATTTATGGAATTTTTGTTTCCATTAAAATCTCTATAAGTAAACAATCTGTTTTTCTCTTTCAGTTGACTCACCTTAAATCAATACTTCTTTTAACGTGAACGAATAGATGATATTCTTAACTGCGCGATTGGCAAAATACCAGTCATTACGAGAATTAAAACAGCAGTACTTGGTATTGTTGTGTTCCGGTTTGAAGGGTGAGTGAGCCAGTGTAATTACAGGCACAAGGGACATAACATCTTAGTTACCAAGGTCGGTAGCGCATTGGTGGATGTAAGCGATGGTTAACATTTCTTACAACGATAATGTCTAAGGGCGTTTGGTGACCACTTACCCCCAGGTGGCCCATATGCTTGTCCGCCTTCCTATTCTATAAAAAAAAGAGATCTCCTAAGTTATCCGTCCAAATGACTTGAAATTTCTCACAGTTACTCCTTCCCCGACGTTCATTAACAACGGATTTTACGCAAATCCTCTTCAACATATATTTTTCTTCTTATTTGCTTGTTAAGCCGGGACGATTAGCTTAGATATACAAACATTATTTTTAGTGCCATGAGTATATCGTATAGTACTATTTAAATATTCAGACGTACCTAATCAGTAGACAATACTTGAAAAGTGACTTGCATTTGTTTCTCTTATTATTGAATAGCTATTTTTACACCACACATACACCACCAGTACACCACAGGCGGGTCTTTACTAAAAGTAGATTTAATTAATATAACAGCAAAGGTATTCTCAAAAACGAAATAAATATTGAAATAATAATTTTCTGCCTCATTGGTCTAGTGGCTTGATGTAATGCCGCAGACCCGGAGGTCCTGGGTTCTATTCCCAGGTCAGGCTAATAAATAATTAGACAGACAAACAGAAAATTCTCAGTAGCAACCCGTAGTTTGGAAGTTGGAAGTACACACACTCCCACGGGAATGTACAGACACTCCCGTGCCTCGGAAAGCACGTAAAGCCGTTGGTCCTGCGACTGAACTCTTTCCGATCGTGTCGGATTGCCGTCCCATCGGATTATGAGAGTTAGGGAATAGAGATTGCACCTGTGTTTGCGCACACACTTGTGTAGTTGGCTAATATCTCTTGAGATTGGCCGCCGTGGCCGAAAACGGTCTGGAGACACTGGCTACAATAATTATAACATTCAAAGGATACAATCACCAAAATGGCGTATCACCGTAAGTCGGTTTTACCTTTATTATACGATGTGAATTCTTATAAACGAGAATTGCTCAAACGGTTCAGGCGATTCAATTTTAAAACTACAATAGCTATTGATCGTAATATTATGTTTGAAATGAAATCATTTGTTACACAGACGTAACAGTAGAAACTGAAAACTCAACGTATCATTCGTCCCTGTCCCTGAACTTGGGGACAATGGGGTAATATTACAAAGGGTTCCATTGTACTGCACTCGTTTGAATCTTAAAAATACAAAAGGATATTTTCTACTTTATTGCATACTACATCAGAACTGCTCGGATAACTAGTTAAGTCTCGGGCGAGTGTTACGGATTCGTGTTTTTTTTTATTTATCCAGTGATTTGTACATTTGTTTGTAGAAATGTGATAATGTTTTACCTATATTGGTAGTAGGTATTTGTCAATACCTTCTCAATATTTTGTATTACTTTTTATTCGTTGAATACTTTAGTGTAACTAGAGATACCTACATCATATCTTAGTTCTGTACCTATGGTTGTTGGTGACACTTCATCAAGAGGCATTTTTTTTCAGCCTTCTGCCGTTCACTGCTGGACGAAAGCCTCCCCCATAGAACGCCAACCATCCCGATCTGAAGCGGACTGCCCAAGAGGCTTATTTATGTGTAATATATGTATATATACGCGCCTTCTGGTTCAGACTGATTCGTATACTATGCCTCTAATCCGCTGTTCTCATCTCCCACACTCATAGACACACAAACGAGTGAAGAGTAGCGGTAAGTTATTATAATAATAACAAAAATATGTTTATTTTATTAACGAAAATTTGTTTCTATGATTTTACTCCAAAATTATTTATTATATTTCTTTAATTATAAACCCTCTTAATAATAAATTTCAATGTATATAAAATTGTGTAAATGTAAATCTATTTAATTAACATACCCATATTTTTCTATAATCTATATTCCAAAACGGTAGTTAGGTATAAATTTATTATAATAATGTAAAATTACGACGATAAATGCTAGAATAAGATATATTTTGATTTTGATCTCGAGTGTTCTAAAGCTTTAGTAAATATCTTCACAATTGTTGACGATTCTTAAAAAACATGATTAGAAAGGTTATTCGAGGAGGCTTTTATGGGCAAGTACCATTTACCATTATCAAGTGTCCCCTTTTCATCATTACATCTGTTTGTTATTAGTCCCTCGGTAGATACTTGTTCTATCGAATAACGACAATGCTGGATATGTTCTGGCTTGAATAGTACTTGTGTCAGTGTAAATAAAGGCGTATGAGTGTAACAAGTTAGAAGCTAAGGTGACACTATCTGTGAAAATGAATAAAATTGAAAAATCTGTGATTTCGAAACACCTGGTTTTCTTAAATTAATATGGCTTTCTGCTAAACCGAGGTGGCGTAGTGGTTAGAACGCGTGATTCTTAATCGATGATCATGGGTTAAAACCCGGGCAAGCACTACTGAATTTTCATGTGCTTTTTATGTTTATAATTCATTTCTTGCTTGAAGGTGAAGGAAATATCGTGAGGAAACCTGCATGTGTCTATTTTCATAGGTATTTGGCCACATATGTATTCCACAAACCTGCATCGAAGCAGCAGGTGGAATAAGCATATATATTTAAACCACTTATATATTTAAACCACTTATATATTTAAAACACTTATATATTTAAAACACTATTAGAAATATTTAGGAATTGCTAATATTCCTATGTATCTCTCCAATTAAGCGTAGAATTTGTGTTAGAAGGGGGAGGACAATAACCTAAGGAGTTATAAATTATAAACACCAACAATGGTTTGTGTTTATAATTCATCTCGTTCTTGACGGTGAAGGAAAACATAGTGAGGAAACCTTGCATGTGTCTTTCACTGAAATTCTGCCACATGTGTAATCTACCAACCCGCACTGGAGCAGCGTGGTGGAATAAGCTCCTAACCAAACTAACATCAAAAAAAGGAGAAGGGGCTTTAGCCCAGCAGTGGGACATCCACACAACAGTCACACTGTTACAAAAACGGCTTTCTGCAAACTACCAAAACGACCATTGCCGATTATTTTTGTCTGTTTGTATGTCTGTCTGTAGGGGTTTTGTAAGATCTCATCTCTTAAATTTTTCATAATCTTTATTAAATTAGTAGTTGTCAATTTAGTTCAATAAAATGTCAAACTTAACCTATTTTTTATGTGTCTATAATTCATCTCTTGCTCATTTATTATTAGTTATTTCCGTTCAAACAAATAAAGTCTTCAGCTTTAAAATATTAGCATAGATTTTAAAAGCAAAAGAGAGTGATTTTCAAACAGCGTGTTAAATATCATATTCTAACCATTAAAGATCACTTATCTAATGCATTGTGAGCGCTGTCACCATTCACAATAGGAGGGACTTGACGAAGGGTACGCCATTTTGTCACGGCTAATCCTCACAAAAATTTCCTCCAGCCAACGTCTATTCTAGCTAAAATTTCTTTGAGTTTTGTATTTGGAAACAATGGTCTCAGCATTTATCTCAATTAGCCACGGTCACGACTTATCAATGTCGACATAAGGAAGAACTGCTAATGGAGATGATGGGATTGATTTCTTTATCTCTGATGATTTCGTGTATTTGTTACTTATAACGGAAGTTTTCGTCAAGTAACCTGTGAATATACCAGTGCTGGGCTAAGGCCTCATTTCCTTTTTCGAGTATAAGGTTTGGAGCTTATTCCACCACGCTGCTCCAATGCGGGTTAGTGGAATACATATGTGGTAGAATTTCAGTGAAATTAGACACATGCAGGTTTCCTTACGATGTTTTCATTCAACGTCGACAACACGACGATGAATACAAGATGAATTTTTTTACGGAATCTGTAGTACTTAAAGTTATATATTATGTATTGTTAGATTTCTATTTAAAAAATTAATACATTAAAAGCGGATCGAGATAATCCTCTTTTGACGAAAAAAAAACATATCTTTAAATCTAACTGATGGTTGCAGTTTAATGGTTTGATAGAATTGAATCTGCATACCTTGGTTAAAGTCATCTAAATTCTGAGTTGTTTGAGTTCATTTCCTAATAAATATATACAAGTTAATCGATATGTATTGCAATGTATACTTCTCATTAACAATTACTGTTAAAGAAGTTATATACATTGTTCACTAAAAATATCACTACTGCAAGTATGTTTGAAAAGTTTTAATAAATATTTAACGACTTACACAAAAGTTATGAACTACAACTTTTAAGTCTTTGTGCCTAACTTCTAGCTCGTCTTATAAATTGTAGCAATATCTTGCATTTGTATTCGTTTGTTGCATTTATCAAGAAAATAGAAAATTCTACAGTAGCATACTTGATCATACAAAGAGTAAAATATTCTTGGGAGTTAGACACAGTAAAGACATATATATATTATTATGTACCCTTATATATATGTACTGTCTCGTTGGTCTAGTGGCTAGCTTATAAAACTTCAGAGCGGTTTTGGGTTAAATGTTTTAAATGTTTCTGGCGAATAAAAAATACTGGTTTTTTGTCGCGAAATTCTAGCTGCAGTCCAGAGTCTGAAAGCCGCACCTGAACACTGTCTGATCGTGTCATATTGCGGACCCATCGGCTTATGAGAGTGATTAATAACAAATATTATGAAAGCCTAGCATACCCTACATTTTGCCTTTATTTGTTTAAGTGAAACTAAATCCTCACCTGTAAAGGGTAAAAAAGATAGGACGAAGAGACTAACCATAAAACTTGAGAATAATTGGACATTTCCTGAGATGTCACAGCTGGAAAAACTATCGGGAACATAAACATAGTTTCTATAGATATTCTTTCCAAAGATAGATTTTCTTTCCAAAAATAGATTGTTTTTAGTAAGGCGTCATAATTTTATGGACATGACCATAAAATGATGTATATGTTATAGAATAAACAATAATAATTAAATATAGTCTTAGTTTTGACTTGTGTATAACTAATGGCGACACTGGTAGTGACATAAGACGCGTTGACAGTTACATGAGTAATCGTGAGTCAGTAGAGCGGGGCTCAAAATTATTGTGTTGAGAACACTCGACTGTTCCGCACGTGCACACTGACCATGTCGGACGAAAAAATAATATTAAACATACAAACTAGCTCGGCTTCTGCAACATAATCTAAAATTTTAAAATCGTTTGTCTAGAAAGCTGATAATTTGAACAAATGTTTCATAATGTAAGCACCTCTAAAAAGTTTTTGTTGGTAATTTGAAATTTAAGGTGGGATAATGGAAATGTACGAATTTTACCCATGCAAAGTCGGGACGGGCAACTTCTATATGTAAAGTAGATAATTCATAAAACCATGAATGCGGTAATATAATGAGTCTAATATATAAATGATATCACCTCCCCATTGCTTAAACGGCTACATCGACCTACGCGTTTTGTGTGAATAAATCCGGCTTAAGGGTACTTTTTATAAGGACACGACGTCAAGCACCCTCTAACTCGCCGCAGAAACCCTTAGAGTATTATAAAGATTGTTGGATAAAAATAAGGTCAGATACTTGATTTGATTGTGGTGATTCTGTTCCCGAATCATATAACGGAATAATAGAACCTTACAGACAAATATTAAAAATACTCTTGTTTTTATTTATTACCAAATACAAGAAATAGTCGAGCGAAATATCTTAAGCCTTCGGAGTTTTTGTTTTATAGTATTCTTATATTTTTATTATGAAGATGATTATTATTATTTAAATTAAACAACATTGGTTAAATTCGTGACTGTAGTTTATTAAGTTATTGATTGGGATCGAATATCAAAGAGAGCGCTATCTCACGACATTTTTGTGCGATTAATTATTGAATCTCTCCTCTTAAGGATCTGGCTTGGAGGTTGAATCATTATGCCGCAACAGTTCGGTCCTCGTTTTGACGACATTTCTTCGTCAAATTTGAGACGCTTGCCAAAGGAATACCTAGAACATTGAGCAGTTTTATATGGCATTGATTCTTGCCTTACGAGGTGACTAATGATCCTAAAAAATCTGCCTCTGGAAGGCACAAACACATGTGGCATAATTCAACACTTTCAAATTTCCTCGTGATGTTTTTGTTTACTGTTTTGCTTAAACGAGTTTAAATGAATTATAAAAAATGATTAAGCACACGAAAGCTCAGAGGTTACCTAGGGAGAAGCTTACCTAGATTTTAACCCGTGATCTTAGGTTAAGACTTGCGTGGCATCTCGGCTCTAAGGTCTATGATTTATTAATTAATTAAAGTTTGCTAACTTGATTTCGCTTTTACTAAATAATTCAAATCGGTTTGAATATTTATTAACAACTCTCGTTAAAGAAGGAATTTGGTTATTACAATTGAAACTTTGGTACATATGCATTTATAGCAAAAGATATATTAAATATCCATACTAATAATATAAATCCGAAAGTAACTCTCTTCGTCTGTTTGTTACGATATCACGACTAAACAAATATGCCGATCGGTATAAAACTTAATAATGGAAATTAGATAAGGCCATAGGATATTCGATTTATGAAAATTGAAAATGACGAGAACAGTTTCACGGGGAACAGCTTGTGGAGTCTATATTATCGTATTATGAAGATTTTTTTTTTTGAATTTCGAATTATATTTCTCAAAACTTGATAGTAGGTACATTTGTAACATTATATTAACAAATTAAAAATCGATATTTGATTCGGAGTTTGAGTGAATAAACTTACTGCTCCCGTGACCTACTTCTGTTCTATTGTTGCAATAATTGCAATATTTTAAGCTTTATTCCATAGTGTTAAAGTTCAAAATGATTGTGTACCTGCGGTTGGCCACTCATTGTTATAAAGCTTTTGTTATCTATATCACACTATATGTTAACATGTATGTGTATCCACAATTTGCTTTTTTTAATCTGTTGAAAGAGGTGGAAGAGATTTTTGACGTTACTGTAGTAAGCGGAAGTTATTTTTATAAGCTATGATATAAAAATTGATTTAACTTGGCGATAGGGATAGGATAGTTCAAGCCTGTCTGGGTAGGTACCATCGGATCATCGCATATTCTACCACCAAACTGCAATAGCAGTGCTTAATATTGTTGTTTTCCGGTTCGGAAGATGAGTGAGCCTGTGTATCTGGAGGCATAAGGGATATTACATTTTAGTTACTGAGGTTGGTGGCGCATTGTCGGTGCAAGGAATGGTTAATATTTCTTACAGCGCGAATGTCTTTAGGCGATGGTGACCATTTACCAGGTTGCCTAATTGCCCATTCGCATTCCTATTTTATAAAAAAAACTACCGTTTAAATGTATTAATATCAGTGGAAACCAGCTGTGAACGCGTAACAAGAAACCAGAGTTTATAATATTAATAATAATAATGTTTTCCAGACCTATTTCGGCCCGGCGGCCAATCTCAAGAGAGATTAGCCAATTACGCAGGAGATATTATAGTGCACAAGTGTGTGCGCAAACACAGGTGTACTCTCTATTCCCTAACTCTCACAATCCGATGGGACGGCAATCCAACACGACCGGAAAGAGTTCAGGCGCAGGACAGAATTCTATCCACATTCCAATGAAATTTGACACATGTTTATTCACGGAGTTTTTTTCATCATCGAGCACGAGACTATTTATTATAAAAATAAATTAAGCACAAGTAAACTCAGTGGTCCGGGTTTTAATCCGCAATTTACAATATTCACTCGTTCTGCCACTGGGCCGTCAGATATAATTAGCTACGCAGATAAGTTATAGCGTATGATAATTAATTGTCTGGAAAGATTGAATGGCCAGCTACAGCCAAAGTTGCACTAGTTACGTTTTATTTATAAAATAACTTTCAGATTTTAAATTCGAAATTTAAAAGTTTCAGTATCGACTGTTCTTTTTTTTTTACTAACGGTCCGTAAAGCCTTTATGTTTTAGTTTGAAGATTGCTTTCACGTTGGATTTGAAACTGGGTCGGTGGATACTCAACTTGCTTAAAGAAGGCAAGTTTAGTTCTCGTATTCATTCAAATATTTCATAAAAAAAATTGGAATTTCAAATAATGTTGATGGAGGTCAGTCAGTCTTTGTGGGCAAGGTTTTAATTTTTTTTTTCATTTATTCTTTCGTGTATTCATTTTATAAGTAATCTATATTAGTCAATATTTTAATGTATGATACATTGTATGAAGGTAATGAATCGAACGAATTAATTATTATTATATTGTTTAAAACTTTTAATATATTTTTTTAATATGTACATTAGCTGTGTTAAATATCGTTATGATTTAAGACATTAAGATAAAAAAAATAAAAATCATGCAAAATGGGATATACGCTGAGGGAATACGTAAAATGTTTAGCCACTAGAGGGCACTTGTCTTTCCTAAAGATGACGTAACGTCTGACATTATTGGCTTAATAATATTTACAGTTATTATACAAAAAATGAATAACAAAATTCTATTTTAAATTAAAAAAAAAGATGTTTGTTTTTTCCAAAATCAAAATAGCAATCAATGACGTTTCCCGAGGTTTTTAATCATGAATAAATAAAGATAAATTATTTTTAGAAATTAAGAAGTAATTTAACAATATGAATTACGATATTTCTACGTAAAAAATTTTAAATAGACGTGAGTAAGAAAAGAAAAATTACAGATAAGTTAAACCCTTAGCACCTCTGATTCGGACTCTTAGACTGACTGATATCTGATGAAAAAGTATTTATAAATAAATGAGTTAATTAGCATAAACAGTAAGTGTTTTAGTTTGTATATAAAAAAATTACAATACCTCTTTTGATAAATTTTGCCAGTTTTAAGAAGATATACATAATCAAATATTACACGCTTGTCCTACCCTTAGAGTCGGACCGTTTTCATCTAATTTAAACAGGAATCCTCAGTAGGGCGGAGTATAAATCTTGAGGGATATTAAATTATGAAATCTTTATTTTAATTTTGAAACACAAAAACTCCACCTGATGGTAAGTGGTAGTAGAGTCCAAACGCGATAACGTCAAGTACAGTCGGGAAGATGAAGTGATGTTCTGCACTAGCTGCCCCCGCCATGCCGGCCCGCAAGATGCCTCTTTACGCCTCGTTTCAAGGAACCCGGGTTGTAAGAGGAGGGAAACACGTGAGCTGGTAAAGAATTCCAATTCGCAGTGCGAAAAAGAAAGGAGTTGCCAAATTTCTCGAGGGTGTTTGTGTTTTTAATATTTTGTCGTAATTTTTTGCAACTTAAAGATCTAGTCCAATAAACCGGCCGGAATATAATGTATATAACCAGATCTCATACACAATGGCTTTTTCACAAAAGAAATGCTTTCGTCACAACAAATGGGCCCCTTAAACTTTGTACAATGCTCGCTACTTTTAATTGCGTTCGTTTTGAATACTTGAACCTAGAATCCTTACAATATGCTTGTCTCGTTAAAGTTGGATAGATATAAATGTATGAAAACATGTGTACGTCTCGCAGTTGTTGACTTGTTCGACTATTACTAATATTTTGTATTCGAGTATACAAAAAATTTATATTGTACACTATTTTTTACCATTTTTGAAGCGCTATAAATTGACAACGCAGCACTACAGACGTGGCCCAATTATTACTATTGATATATATGTATATATATATATATATATATATATATATATATATATATATATAAATATATATATATATATATATATATATATATATATATATATATGCCACGGATAAGCCGAGATGGAGTGGTCTGAACGCGTGAATCTTAACTGATGATCGTGGGTTCAAACTTAGGCAAGCAACACTGAATTTTCATGTGCTTAATTTATGTTTATAATTCATCTCTTGCTTGACGGTGAAGGAAATATCATGAGGAAACCTGCATGTGTCTAATTTCATTGGAATTCGGCCACATGTGTATTCCACAAGCCTGCATCGAAGCAGCTTGGTGGAATAAGCATATATATTTAAAACACTTATATATTTAAAACACTATTAGAAGTATTAGGGAATTGTTAATATTCTTATTTATCTCTCCAATTAAGCGTAAAACCATTGCAGCCATTGCGCTATTGACGCTTTACAAATTAATAATATCACTTAATAATGTCTGCTACATGAGTAAATCATATTGAAATTTATCTCGCTAGCTACTAACACTTAAAAATAAAAATATTCTTTATTTCCTTATGCACTTTTGAATTATAATGATGAATACATAAGATATATATATGTACTCTTGACCTTGATTGTATATATGATCTGTAGATACTAGCCGGTTGGCGTGGTTGCCTTTCACGCCGAAGGTTGTGGGTTCGATTCCCACCTAGGACCGACATTTGTGTGCATGAACATGTCTGTTTGTCTGTGATTCTGGGTGTAATTATCTATATAAGTATGTATTTATAAAGGAAAAGTAGTATATCAGTGGTCTGGATTCCATAGTACAAGCTCTGCTTAGTTTGGGATCAGATGGCCGTGTGGGACTATCCCAGGATATTAATATTATTATTATTATACTTTTTTCAGCAAATTATATATAGTTATGGTAAATAAATACAATTAAATGATAATTTAACGTGAACTTCAAATTAATAATAGATTAATTCGATGTTTAAAAAAAAAACTTGTTGAAATATTGTTTGATCATTAACAATATTATAGCTAAGATTAATTAGATCGAGTGTGGATTAACGTAAACGTAACTACGCTTAATCAATATAATCAATTAATCTAATTGCTGTATCATCACTGCAATTAGTCAAGTAAATCACAAAACGCTTGACTTGATTAATCTATAAAAGATAGATAGATTTATGATTTCATTGAATACTAGTGTTCAAGCCAGTGATCAAAAAACTATAATTATTATTGAAAACTTAAAAAAAAAAACATATGAATTTGGACGTTATGAAAAATGTTAGCTACTGTTATTTTCATTTATTTTTATTATTACTACTAAAGCTGACTGCCTCGTTGGTCTCGTTGCTAGTAAGGCCGCAGAGCCGGTGGTCCTGGGTTCAAAACCCAGGTCGAGCCAATACAAAGTTATTGGGTTTTTCTGTCGAAAATTCCCAGTAGAAGTTGGAAGTGCTTACACTTCCGTGCATCGGAAAGCACGTAAAGCCGTTGGTCCTAAACCTGAACTCTTTCCGTTCGTGACGGATTAGCATCCCATCGGATTGTGAGAGTTAGGGAATATAGAGAGCACCTGTGTTTGCGCACACACTTGTTCACTATAATATCTGCGCAGCTGACTAATCTCTCATGTGATTGGCAGCAGCTGCCGAAATCGTTCCGGAGGACATTATTATTATTAATACTAAAGCTAGGCAATATAGCTTTCAAACAAAAAAAAAACAGAATAGTACTCTAAATGTTAATAAACTGGTAAACCGTATAAAACATGTTTAAAATTAAATATATATTGATAGATCTATTGAAAGCTATGTATACATATATATAATAAGGTTAACTGCCTCGTTGGTCTAGTGGCTTGATATAAGACGGCAGACCCGGAGGTCCTGGGTTCAATTCCCAGGTCGGGCCAATAAAAAAGTTATTGGGATTTTCTGTTAGAAAGTTCTCAGTAGCAGCCCGGAGCCTGGAAGTCGGACGTGTGTACGCTCCCGTGCCTCGGAAAGTACGTAAAGCCGTTGGTTCTGCGCCTGAACTCTTTCCGGTCGTGTCGGATTGCCGTCCCATCGGATTGTGAGAGTTAGGGAATAGAGAGTGCACCTGTGTTTGCGCACACACTTGTGCACTATAATATCTTCTACGTAGTTGGCTAATCTCACTCGAGATTGGCCGCCGTGGCCGAAAACGGTCTGGAGGATATTATTATTTAAGGTTAATATAAAAATGTAAGCACTTTACATTGGCATATTAAACCTTTATACAAATTTGTGAAATATAAATAAAAAAAAAAAATCAAACTTCGATCCTATTATTATAAGCGAATCAATAGCTTAATACAATAATCCTTTGATCTCCAGGTAACCCAATAACATTAACTATTACAACTGTCGCCTTGGCGGATGTCCTAACTACTCTAATAGCAATATATTCTATGCTATGTAAACGATTAATGGTCTATTATATATAAAATGAATTATTGTATGGCGAAATTGCTTGGCTATAAATTTGCTATTATATTATTTAATAAGTTTATATAATTTGATGACACTATAATTTTATCAAGAGAAAGAATAATTTCGTTTTAACTGGTACAATTTTAAACATAGTAAAAAATCCTTATTGAAATCTTTACTAATAAATAGACGGTTTTTTGGTAATGTTTAACTGAAATAAATTACTAAACCAATATATATATATAAAGTAAACCAGAAGATGCAGCAAGTTCCGGAGAAGGTTTCAGTTTATATTATTATTATGATATAAGTAGCTGCACTTCGTAATTTTAGCCAATTTAAGATTGTTGTCGTGTGATAAGTGTGAATTTCATGTTTTTGTGTTACTTTGTAAGAGTAGAATAGTATTATGTATATAATATAACAAGCCATAATTGCAGAAAACCTTCCAACTGAAAAAAGTATTTTGTTGGCTTGGTGGTAGGGGGTTGTGCAAGCCCGTCTGGGTAAGTACTACCCATTCATCTTATAATCTACTGAAAAACAGCAATACTATGTATTTTCGTATTTCGTTTTCAAGAATGAGTGAGCCAGTATAAGTAGAGGTATAGAGTTCCATCTTATTTAAAATTTTGGTTCTCAAGGTTAGTGGGGTATTGGCTCCAAGGTGTATGGGTAGTGGTGACGAGATACTATCACGAGCTTCATATATCCGTCTGACTTAATTTTCAGTCAAATTATCTCACTTGCTGTGACTTAAAACTTACGGTGCCTAAAATTCAATTGGATAACAGCAAGATAATTATATATTTATAAGAAATTAACTCACCAAGCTCGGATCCACAGACGCGAGGTATGATTTCTAAGATGGCGGAGCAGGAAGCGTCTTCGAAGCAGAGTTGCCTCGCTAGCAGGCAGTTCAAGATCGCCATAGTGCCTTTTATCCCCGGCCCTGTAAATAAATAATCTATTTAGTCATCTATCATTAGTCAAAAATATTTTTTTAGGACAAGAACAACTTGTAGTGTATCTAATAAGTTTGTTATTTATCTGAAATTACGACATCGATACGAGCCAACACTAACTCATGTAAAGTATAAGCTTTATCCAAGAATAAAATACCTTAATTATATAATAAATATTTAAACACATATATATGTAAGGGAAATAAAGTCAGTGAACATCCTACTAGTATGGAAAGACCTCTTTTACATTTAAGGAGAAACTTTTGGATTTTATTCATCAGGATAGTTCACCGTGCTTAACAAATTCACGGTGAATTACAAGCACAAATTAAGTACCTGAGACCTCGGTTGTTGGTGTTTAGCCCACGTTTTAGTTAAGATCCAAATATACTGTCCACTTTGACTGTAGTTACTGTCAGTATTAAAATGAAATAATTCATTTGCTTTATATTTTTAAATCAAATTGTTTTTGCTGTAAACGAGCGTGTTATTAATTTATTCATACTTCGCCTGCAGCTATTTCGACGCTAGACTGCTTTTATTAGAGACCGAATTGTTTTATGTGAGTCGAGAGTTTGTTTCTTAGCTATTTATCTCATTTTGATTACTTATATTATTTTTAATTTTATATGTAACAGCTTTATTTGTATATAAATATTTTTGGCCATTAGAATGTTATCGGTTTTCTGTTAAGAAATTGTATGTAACCGTTGATCCTGCTTTTGAACTCTCTATGTCCGAATTTGTAGTCCCATAAGATTGGGAGAGTGAGGGAATAGAGAGTGCATCTTTGTTTGAGCAATATCTTTTTTTTTTTTTTTATAGAATAGGAAGGCGGACGAGCATATGGGCCACCTGATGGTAAGTGGTCACCAACGCTCTTAGACATTGGCATTGTAAGAAATGTCAACTATCGCTTACATATCCAATGCGCCACCAACCTTGGGAACTAAGATTTTATGTCCCATGTGCCTGTAATTACACTGGCTCACTCACCCTTCAAACCGGAACACAACAATATCAAGTATTGCTGTTTTGCGGTAGAATATCTGATGAGTGGGTGGTACCTACCCAGACGAGCTTGCACAAAGCCCTACCACCAGTTAGGGTAGTATCTTCTGTGTAGTTGGCTATGTACTTTGAGAATTGCCATCGCGATGGAAATCGATGAGGATCGTCGTCATTATTAAATTTAAATTTTCTTTTCTGTAACTTGCGCTCTTGTACTTGTTTATTAATGTAAAATATGTTTCATAGCATTGAAATGAAATGATCAGAAAAAGAACATCCCGTCTGGATGAGTACTACCCATTTGCTAATTCTTCTAGCGCCAAAATGTAATACTTTGTACTTTCTACTTTGAAAATGTATGAAACACATGAACAATTCGTCGATGCAGTATTTGAAAATACAATTATTATATGTATATTTGTTTCAGCTTGAAAACGAATCTCTTTGATATTTCGTTTTAATTCAACTCGAGGGAAAACAAAATATTTAAATTTAGAATATCAAATCCGTTCTTATAATAGCAGCAATTGAAGCAGCAGTACATGGTATTGGTCCCAAGGTGCTTTACTAGTGTATCATCTGAGTGCATTGCCGTTGTTTTTAGTACATTTAATTGCAATCATTATAAATTTAATCTTAGCAATCCGTGTTAGGATTTGTGACATTTTTTTTCTCACTGGAATTCGCATTTATGCGTAATATTTAGATTGCGTTTAAAGGCACAACCATTGAAAATTGATTTTACAAATGCAGAATAAGACCTATTTCCCGTTATTTTTATTATATTTTATAATAAAATACTTAACTGAATAATAATTTTAAAATGAGAAACAAGTTTTTTATATTTTGTTTATGTAAAAATATATTTTTATTTCTGTATTCTCTTGAAAAGACAATTTTAGATAAGGATGTAAACTAAACTTAACTCCTTTGAATTTTACCGTCCACCCTGCGGCATCTACACTTACTGGGTGGGTGCTAGGTGGTGGTCAAGTTAAATTTCATACTATATTTATATGAAACTAGTGTTTGATGTCAAACATATATACACGCATTGAGAGGAAGACCGACTCGTATGCCGGGACGGCAAACAACATGACGTAATGCGCGCGTGACATTTATACTATTATATCTTAAATTATTATTCTATAATTTCGTCAGGTTATTTTTAAACTTAACTTTAAAATACCTTATTATATTATCTATTAAAATTATTAACACTTCCTAACTAGTATTTAAGATGGAATGGCGAATTTAATTGTACACATTATGTAACCTCTGTTCTCAAGTAAGTGACTATAATATGTCTTATTAAAAATAAATGTAAACCTATAATATCGTTGCTAAACGAGATTATTATTATAAAAATATAAAAAACAAACTATATTACTGCAATTTTATCGTTTTATTTTTTAGATATATTTCATAACGTGAGCATCCGGTAAGAAAATTGCCCTCATTTCCCGTTAAAGTAGAAATTTAATTTGTACGAATTTTTTTTCCAACGAAGTCGAGACGAGCAGCTAGTTATATATTTATTGGACAAATTTGACTATAAGAGTAATATTTGAAACAGTATATGTTCTGCGATGTGCAAATAGAAAGGTAATCTAACGTAAATTTGCACACTAACGACAAAAGTTTCTTCAGTTTTAACGTTAGACACTCTCGACGTAATAAAAAAATATCCATGTTTTTTATGTTATACATGGTATTTCCATCTCATGGACCACAAGTCTTTTGTACTAGGATCACTACCCGTCGGTAAAATTGTATTGTTTAAGTTATTCGTCTGACTATTGTATTTTAGTGTAACTAAAGTAAATGGATTATCGCCATTCATTAAAGCTTAGTAGCTATACATAAAACATTATTCGTTTTGCAAACAGATTAGATTAATAGAATTGCCTAATTAACGTTTATATATATTTTTTAATAAAACATTAGTATCTGTCAAAGGATCTGTAGGGCTTTGCTGTAAGAACAAACTTGAACACCACAGAGAACGGTCGCGAAATGTCAGAAAGAGATGGGACATTAACCATAGTAATTAAAGCTTTTAAAGAATACACGCATCAAAATATAAGCATAATAAGTCGGTTGTCAACATGTCACGGGTGAGTTATGATCACTTTTTAGAGAAAAGCACTGCTGGTGTCTACCATAGTTGCAAGCTTATGGTAGCTCGTAGATAATTTGTGGATACTGTCCAACCAAACCTTTCTTGAATATATTAACCGGACATGAATGTTCTAAAAGAGCTTATTGTTTGGGGTTACCCGGTAGTATTGGTACTGTGAGATTTCAAAATAAAACCACCGACTGTTATAAATTTACACAAACTTATTTATAAATTTACACAAACAAATTTACTTTAAAAAAAACATTGTTATAGCGCGATGTAAAATGTATCTAACGCCATCAATTGACGAAGAAGAAATTAAATAATATTTGGCATACTGTATTTCGATCTTGAACACTTATACATTAATATCATAATATAATTTAAAATTGCGACTGTCTTAATTTAGTCTGCGCATACCAACCTCGTAGAATATTCAAAAGCCGAACCGTGCATTCATTTGACGATCGATACGAATCTCGGCTATTTTCAAAGCGAAGATATTTTCAACGGCGTCGGCCTCAATTATACTTATTCAGCTGGTTTCCAATGTACGCTACATTAATTTGCTTTTAGTGTAGTTTTGGATTTAGTTTGATATTTTGTACGAATGTATTTATGCAGAGTACGAAATATTAACTCGTATTAGTGGTTTTGAAACTATCCATGTGTTAATTATGTATTAATATTACAAATACGAAAGTATCTCTGTTTGTTATGTTTTAAGGCTAAATCGAAAACCGATTTTGATTGAATTTTGTGGTGAAATAGTTTTAAACCTGATGAGCATAAGTTTTTTAAATAAATCCCTGAGTAGCTACAGATTTTATGGTAATTATTATAGATTAGATTGTATGGTAATTATTATAAATTACTAGCTTACTAAAGGCTTAGTATAGCTGCGTCTTGACTGCTTGCATCCATTTCATACGTTATGGGCTTAAACCGCGTTCTTTCCATTATTTTGACCGTGGCCATAACAAATGGAACTCTGTCGCGAGTGTGAACAACGTCCAGCTATTCTAATGCATAATAATAAAACATTTCGTATTGCAGTATTCTGTAGCGTTATCCTTTAAGAACTCACTTTATAACTCACCCGTGAAATGTTGACAACCGATCGGTGATATATTATTTTGATGCGTTTATTCGTTTTCTTTATGATTATTATGGTCAATGTCGCATATCACTTTCTGACCATGATCGTGTTTTGTTTATATAAATTTCTTTACAAAATGTGCAGATACTAGATCTTATTATTTTTATAATAAAACATTTATAGGTACGTCTCGCCACTACGCCTATGTATGTGCGTGTCGCGCTGTATAAACATAATATTATATGTAGTAAGGTTTTTTTATCAAAATTACTGTACAAAGTGTTAGATGAACGTTAAAATATTAGCAAGATTAAATACCTTTGTTTAAATATTTGGCAACTAAATTAATATCAAAGAAATATAGTTTAAAAATTTATAAATGTCCCGGACCCGTGACGACTAATTATTTATTTAATTCCGATGATTCAACGTATTTAACGTGGAAGGTTAGGTCCCATGGCTTAAACTTATTACAGTAGGCATGACGTTGTGATTCTATTCTCTTTGACAGTAGCTACTATTTCTATGGGCGTAGTGACTTACCTCAATTGGCTCATTTGTACAAAAATCAATTTATTAATTAAAAGTGGCATATAAAACAGGTTGGCGCAGTGAACGGGTAAGATATACACGCACCTTTATACTTTTTTTGATTTCGCTAATATAATCTTTACATTTTGAGTTAGTGATCTAATAAAAAATGTATGTTTAGGTATCAAATAGATAACACGTGTTATCAAGTAGACTAAATAAGACCTATAACCGTACCGTAACAGCCTGTGAATGTCCCACTGCTGGGCTATAGGCCTCCTCTCCTCTTTTTGAGGAGAAGGTTTGGAGCTTATTCCACCACGCTGCTCCAATGCGGGTTGGTAGAATTCACATGTGGCAGAATTTCAGTGAAATTAGACACATGCAGGTTTCCTCACGATGTTTTCCTTCACCGTTAAGCACGAGATGAATTATAAACACAAATTAAGCACATGAAAATTCAGTGGTGCTTGCCCGGGTTTGAACCCACGATCATCGGTTAAGATTCACGCGTTCTTACCACAGGGCCATCTCGGCTTATAATAAGACCTATACTATGCGTTTATCTGAATGTCTTTACAAAGTGACGGATCAGCTTTAAAATACTACCAGCATTTAGCACCTATTTTGTACTATTTAGTACCTTTATTTAAATATTTGTTACCAAAATCATTAACAAAAAATCAAATTTTAAAATGGCCGGTCATCTTACGTCAGTCATTATAATTTTTGCACAAAGGCTCCGTATTGGTCAATTGTTTTTACACAATCATTAAGTACTTACTACTAACTTGATTACTCTTATAGAATGGTCATACGAAAAAGCTATTTGATTTGAAGACGAGAATACAAGCTTAAAGAGAAATACAAATCATTATTTCCAAGCCAATTCAAACAATTTTCTTTTTGAAAATTGAACTACATTTTAAAATTGAAAATTTCAACAAGAAACTTAATACTAGGTTAGACTATCATTACTAGGTTTCCCAATACAAGAAAACAATCACTTATTAAAAATGTTATAATAATGCTTATATTTGTTCAAAAATTACGATTCTGTATTGCAAAGTTTTCTATTTTGTGTGAGCTAAATATATTAAATAAAAATGAAATACTATTTCGAATTAAAAATATAATAAAACTTTAAAAATAAACAATATAATGAAAATCTTAAAAAAATAAGTCTAATCCCCTTCATCACCACCCTCCTCCTCTTCATCGAATTCACCTTCTTCCTCAGCAGTGGCATCTTGGTATTGCTGGTACTCTGACACTAAGTCGTTCATGTTGCTCTCAGCTTCAGTGAATTCCATTTCATCCATCCCTTCTCCAGTGTACCAGTGCAAAAATGCCTTACGTCTGAACATAGCTGTGAACTGCTCAGAAATTCGTTTAAACAGCTCTTGGATAGCCGTCGAATTGCCAATAAAAGTAGCAGACATTTTCAAACCTCGTGGAGGAATATCACACACTGCAGTTTTTACATTATTGGGAATCCATTCTACGAAATATGATGAATTCTTGTTCTGAATATTCATCATCTGCTCATCAACTTCTTTCATTGACATTCGGCCTCGGAAAACTGCAGCCACAGTTAAGTAGCGACCATGGCGAGGGTCACAGGCAGCCATCATGTTCTTTGCATCGAACATTTGCTGAGTCAACTCTGGTACTGTAAGCGCTCGGTACTGCTGACTTCCTCGAGATGTCAGAGGTGCAAATCCAGGTATGAAGAAATGGAGACGAGGAAAGGGAACCATGTTTACTGCGAGCTTTCTCAAGTCGGCGTTTAATTGACCGGGGAATCTTAGACAAGTGGTAACTCCAGACATTGTAGCGGACACAAGGTGGTTCAGGTCGCCGTAGGTCGGTGTGGTCAATTTTAGCGTTCGGAAGCAAATGTCATACAATGCCTCATTATCTATACAATAAGATTCATCAGTATTTTCTACGAGTTGATGAACTGACAAAGTTGCGTTATAAGGCTCCACAACTGTATCAGATACTTTAGGGGACGGCACTACGCTAAATGTATTCATAATGCGATCAGGATATTCTTCTCTTATTTTTGAAATCAGAAGTGTTCCTAGACCAGCTCCAGTACCACCACCAAGCGAGTGCGTCAACTGGAACCCTTGCAAGCAATCGCACCCTTCCGCCTCTTTCCTCACGACATCGAGGACAGAATCAACCAATTCTGCGCCTTCAGTGTAATGACCCTTAGCCCAATTATTGCCTGCGCCAGACTGACCAAAGACAAAATTATCCGGACGAAATATCTGCCCAAATGGTCCAGATCGGACAGAGTCCATGGTACCAGGTTCGAGGTCCACCAAAATGGCTCGCGGTACATATTTACCGCCAGTAGCTTCGTTGTAGTACACGTTAATCCGTTCCAATTGAAGGTCTGAGTCACCGTGGTATGTGCCAGTTGGATCTATGCCATGCTCGTCCGATATAACCTCCCAGAACTGGAAATGTAAGATTTATGTCACTGCATAGTTATACAAGCAATATTAGTGTAGTTTTATTGGGATTGGTTTGGCCAAGTTTTGAACTGTTTTTTTAGTAATGGCGTTAAAAGGAAATAAATATGCGTTAAAATTATTTACTATATCTTTAGTTTTTAATCGTTTTATTAGATGATATAGTCGAGTAGTAAAAAGATTTTATTTTGTTAAATTTTCTAGAAATTCTTAAAATATATTTTACCTTAGCTCCGATTTGATTACCGCACTGTCCAGCTTGTATGTGTACAATTTCCCTCATTATGGATTTATTATCTTTTACTTATATAAGATTTCAAGACACCGACCGCAGAAGTTCACGACCTACCAGATAGATGGGCTTAAAACAAATGTAAATTTTCAACAACGTTCTATTTGTTATTTCGAATTGTTTAAAAATATTTTACTTTTAAAATTAAATAACCTCCTTGGTTTTATTCAAAGAGGTTTTTTCAATTTGAAATAGTTTGAAAAACTTTTAAATATATATTAACTATTATTCAACTATAATTATTCGTGAATTATTGAATAACGGCTTTTGGTTATTTCTATGCGTATATATTAAAAAAAAATATAATTATTATAGTGATTGTCGGATATCATATACTGATATTTCATAATAATTTTCTTTAGTAAATTTCAAATTGTTCTTACAAAATATACAGACCATTTGTTCTGGTAATTTATTATATTCTCTATTGGTTAACGTTGACATATATAGATGAAGGCAAATATCGTTGCTACTGTCAGCTGACATGGCTATTTTTTAAACAATATCTATATAGAGTAGTTTTAATAACAGCAATTGCTGGCCCGTATTTTTCAAGTAAAAATTGGTTTAATAATTTTAATTTTTAAAACCTAATTCAAAATATACATAAATTATTACTTGTAATAATCATATACAATTTTATTTATATATACTGTATGAACATCAACGAATTAATTTCAAGTTATTTATACAATACATTATATATAACATGAGTTTTAAATTTAGTTTTTGGTAAACTTTGAATCTAAAGTAATTCCTAAAACATTGTAGTATCGTCTACTAATAAATCTCTATTATCTAATAAAATAAGTAGTTTTATTTTTATTTTTATAGAATAGGAAGGTGGACGAGCATATGGGCCACCTGATGGTAAGTGGTCACAAACGCCCATAGCCATTGGCATTGTAAGAAATGTTAACCATCGCTTACATCGCCAATGCGCCACCAACCTTGGGAACTAAGATGTTATGTCCCTTGTGCCTGTAATTAAACTGGCTCATTCACCCTTCAAACCGAAACACAACAATATCAAGTATTGCTGTTTTGCGGTAGAATATCTGATGAGTGGGTGGTACCTACCCAGACGAGCTTGCACAAAGCCCTACCACCAGTAAAAATTAATAAGTCTAGCATAGTTCGTGTATTAAAATATCTTTTATCACTTTACAATTTTTAGATGTTAATCTTGTAGTTATATCATATAACTGATTATTGTTGAAATAGTATATCTTCGTATCTAAAATACAAACAATGAATTTTCGTAACAAAGCATATAAAATGTAACAGTAAAATATATTTTACTGTAGTAATACATATAAAATATATACATACACGAAGAAGAGAAAAAACTTCAATAATTTAGATAATGTTTATAATTTTACGAATAATGAAAACGTTATACGAGTAAGTTAACTTAAAATATATTTATATTTTTTGTTATATTTACACGGACAGGCAAATGGGTCACCTGATGGTAAGTGGGCACCAACTCCCATGATATTAATTCCCATTCCACACGACGAGCCGGTTGGCGTGGTTGGTAGATACTTGCCTTTTCACGCCGAAGGTTGTGGGTTCGATTCCCACCCAGGACAGACATTTGTGTGCATGAACATTTCTGTTTGTCCTGAGTCTGGGTGTAATTTTCTATATAAGTATGTATTTACAAAAGAAAAGTAGTATATGTAGTATATCAGTTCTCTGGTTTCCATAGCACAAGCTTTATACAAGCTTAATTTGGGATCAGATGACCGTGTGTGAAAAATGTCCCAGGATATTATTATTATTATTATTATTATTCCTTTCATCGCCAATGCGCCACTCACCTTGGGAACTAAGATGTTATGTCCCTTGCCTGTACACTGGCTCACCACCCTTCAAGCCGGAACGCAACAAACTAATAGAAATAAATACATTTAAAATAAATTAATTTAAAAATGTAATAACATCTTCATATATTTATTCAATTATTGAGGGTAGAATTTTAATGACAAAATCAACGGCGTTCTTACTTCTTCCATTTGACGTGTCAGTGTATGCTGTCTCTATCTCACTCGTAGCACTATCAATGCAGCTATCACTTCTTATACCTGACGTTAAATACTAGGTAGTGTTATGTAATTACAGCGAATGATTCCTTTTATGAGAACTTCTTAATTCGAAGATAAATTTAAAAGTCAGTTTTCGTTTTTATTAGTTAGTAATTTTTAGATGACAATGATAACCAAATTAAATTCATTTAATCAAGTAGCCTTTGAAATTATATGGTTTCAAAACGTTTCGCTTTACTTGAATATACTTGAAGCATAGGTTGAAGTGTCGACATGAAGTTTACAATTTGTTATTAAAACTATAGTATCGTACTATAGTAACTATTGTAGTAAAAATAAATGTATGGGATGACTCCTATACATTTATTCCTACTCGTTGTTCGTAGTTCTAATACATAAGTAGGAATGGCAAGGCAAGACCAAAGTTTTATGTGGCCAAGATAAATTTTACGAGGCCTATATATTTTCGTTTTGTTGACGATTTTTATAAGATCATTTTAAAATAAAATAGAAATTGTTAACTGCCTACTTGAAATAAATAAATAAAAAAAAAAAGTACACGTATTTATTAAAAAAATATACAAATAAAATTAACAATCGATAGTCAGTAGACAGTAACTAGTTATATATCGTGTTTAAATATAGGCTCACATGTCGGAAATCCCTAGTGGTGTACACGCGAATCCGAGTGAAAGCAACTGTTATCTGATCAATTAGTCTAATGCATTTCATGGACCTATTCGACCGGCGAACACACATAAAATCATCATGATGAACGACACAAAGGCTTGGATTATATAAATACATGGTACATTGATAGCATGTTATATATTTATTGTAATGAATATATATAACAATATAGTTTTGGGACTACGAAGTTGATTTACAGTTATTCTTTTTGGAATTCATTTTACGAATTGTAAGAAAGAAAACTTTATGGAAAAATAATAATAATGATATCAAATATAGATAATATCCTGGGACATTATTCCCCCACGTTCATCTGATGCCAAACTATGCAAAGCTTGTACTATAATAATAATAATCATTTATTTGCATGAAACATAGTTTTACAGATGTTATGATTTCTTTATAAGTCTCTAATACATTTCGCCCACGATAGGCACGCAAATATATTTGTTAACAAGTAATTAATATTAAATACAGATCATACCAATCGTACATTAAAATATTTATATTAATATATGTATAAAATGATGAAAATAAAATTTGGTTTAAAATTAACAACAATTAATTAAATTCAATGATTTACTGAAGTTTATACATTTAAGTGCGTAGTTAAATAATGAAATATACATTTACTTTATTTAAAATAGGTAGACACACTTAACCGTCAAATCGTCATTGGTAAAAAACCAGACATCTGATATACTACATGTACTACTTTTATTTTGTAAATACATACTTATATAGATAATTAGACTCAGACTCAGGACAAAAATATATGTTCATGCACACAAATGTCTGTCCTGGATGGGAATCGAAACCACAATCTTCGACGTGAAAGTCAAGTATTTACAAATCAAGCCAACTGGCCCGTCATGACATCGAAAATGATAGTTTTTTTTATAGAATAGGAAGGCGGACGAGCATATGGGCCACCTGATGGTAAGTGGTCACCAACGCCCATAGATATTGGCATTGTAAGTAATGTTAACCATCGCTTATATCACCAATGCGCCACCAACCTTGGGAACTAAGATGTTATGTCCCTTGTGCCTGTAATTACACTGGCTCACTCACCCTTCAAACCGGAACACAACAATACCAAGTACTGCTGCTTTGCGGTAGAATATCTGATGAGTGGATGGTATAGAGTTGTGTTCATAAAATAAATGTATTTTTGTTGGTTTTGTACACACACATTCACACGGAGAAGCAACGAAGTATGTAGGATGCGCACATATGTTCAAGGGATTAGAGAGCGCTGGTGGCAGTGGATATGACGGCATAAGAGAACGTCACGCTGTTAGCCGTCACGGTATATAAGTCGAAGTCACCCAAGAAACTACGATAAATGTTTCTTATAGAAAATTCAATGATTCGGTTTTGAACCTAAATATTCTTAAAATATTCAATTCAAATAAATCTGCATAATCCGAAAATGGTTAAGCAACTTCCATCACGCAATGATGATGATTCTCTTATTATCTTTAAGAATATATTCCACTTTATTTAATATTTTTTTGGAAAAAAATATGAATAAACAAATAATATAAGAGTAACAGAAAACCATTAATCAAACAACAAATGGTGCGCAAAGGCGTTCTTATCTCTTATAACTCTCCGGACAACCTTTGGTGAAAGAGATTTTGTAAGAGTGTAAGAGAACAGATAAGTGCATTTGAATATTACTAGATGGCAGGTAATAACTATTGCATAAAAAACATTTACATTAAATATTATAATATCATTTATTTTCGTAAAATAATAAATGGAAAATAATTTAAATTCTATTTTTTATACTGATTTTTCTCGTGTCAATATAAATAATATCACAATTATTTGTCGCTGTGTCTGGTTTTTGGAAAGCCTGTTTTGGATCGGGGATTATTTTTTAGTTCAAAATACTTCGAACATTGATTTAATGGAAGTCCCGAGTTAAATTACAATACATTTGTTCTTACAATTAGTTCGAACATAAGATAATTGATGTTAATAATATATATTAATAATAATAGCCCCCCTGATCGGTTTGGCCACGGTGGCCAATCAGATGAGAGATTAGCCAACTGCGCAGGACATATTATAGTGCACAAGTGTGTGCGTAAACACAGGTGCACTCTCTATTCTCTCAAAGCTGCTACTGAGAAAACTCAATAACTTTTATCGGCCCGACCTAGAGTTTGAAACCAGGACCTCGAGATCTAAAGCCTTATAGCTAGCCACTAGACAAACCAAGGAATCATAATATTATATTATTAACAGTATAATGTATTCAAGGTGTCGAATAATCGATTTAAATCAAAATTATGTATGGAAACATTGGCATTAAATTTTATTGTTTGCCTTGATGACCTGGAGTTGAAGGGTCACCTGATGGTAAGTAGGCAACGAAACTGCAATTAGAAAACAATCGTTACACCGTCAGTGCACTGTCAATGTGTCGAAAATGTTCAAATTGGAACAAAGAAATACAAAGTCATTATGTCGGTGTAATAAATGATTAGTGCGCGGTACCACTCGGATGGTAACACAAACAAACTAGACCAAACAATATATATAAAATATTTACATTAATAATAGCGTCATAATTCATAATGAGTTAGAATATTTTGACAACGCTTCAGCTCAAAAACCAAATTCATTTCTGTTCCTGAAAGGATTTTTAATAAGCCTTTTTAAATGGAGCCGTGACCGCAGACCGCTGGGTCGTGTCACTGTCGAATGCACGTACGTTCATTATTACGACGTAATGACATCAATTAATGTTATTTTAGAGAATTAAATTTAATAGTTGCTGTATGATACTTCAAAGCGCTTTAAAGCACAAAATTGTTTAATTAGGTGTTTTCATAATACAGGAAAATCGATCAGTCACTTTCTGATAAAGAATAATATGCTCTTAATTGTGACACGCATACACAAAGTATTATGGTTATGTAATAGGATATTAACGAGTTATTATGTATAAGAAGTGACGTCAAAATATACTTTTTTTCAAGTAGGCCCTCAACACACTTTTGAACATACAACTACCACCGGTTCGGAATGTTGATTCTAACGAGAGGAACCAGCAAGTAACTCAGTAGTTGCTCCTTTTAATAATTAAAAAATACTTGTAATAATCGTATATAATTATATTTATATATTCTGTTTAAACACAAACGTGATGTTTGATGAGTGGTTTCCTACCTAATCATATTTTATATTTTATATTATTTTTTGTTGTTCTATAATAATCCTTGTATACCTTTACGTTTTGTTTAAAAATTGTAAAAAATATAATTTTAAAATTTTAACGTTCAAATGAAGAAATAGTTAATATTTTTTTAAATAATTCTGTGTGTATTTTAAATACTGGATGCACGGTATATTAAGCGTATATTCGTTTCTGACGATAACGAAAACGATCGATATTCACGATCAAATAAAAAAAAAAAGAAATTTATTTTCAGACCATTGGCATAAAGCGTATAAAATCGAGTTTGACATTACCTTCCAGTTTCTAGGTTCCAAATTGCCATCTAGATGATACACTTAGACGACCTCATTTTCAGAATAAGATAATCGAAATAATTTGTGAAATTTAGTAGCTAACTTGTAAGGCTATAGATTCCGGGTTCGAGGGTCGGTCCAATAAACAGGTAAAGTAAAGGTCACAAACACCCACGAACCTTTACAATTGCGTCGAGAGATAGCAGCGCTGAGCGCTTTCTATCGACTGTATCACGGCAAGTGCTCTGAGGAATTATTCTCTCTAATTCCTGCTTCCCCCTTCCTTCTTAAGTCCACGCGAGCTGGTTCTCGATGTCACCGCCTAACTGTGACATCAATTCCATCGCGAACAAAGAAATTTGGCAACTCCTTTCTTTGTCGCACTTCCAAAAAATGGAATTCCTTACCAGCTCACGTGTTCCCCTCCTCTTACAACCCGGGTTCCTTCAAACGAGGCGTGAAGAGGCATCTTGCGGGCCGGCTAGGCGAAGGCGGCTAGTGCAGAACGTTTTTCGCGTCTGTACTGGCCGTCATCGCGTTTGGACTCTACTACCACTTACCATCAGGTGGAGTAGAGTCATTTGCCCTCCCGGCGAATATAAAAAAAACAGTATTTTCCTTTATGAAACCAATGGGATTTTTTCAGTTAGAATTTAGGAAGTTGTTTTGTTATAATCGTGTGCCTCAGAAAGCACGGAAAACGTTAGTCCTCGAGCTCGCTGTGTTGTTGTTGAGTTGCCATCCCTTTGGATATGAGATTGGAGGCATAGAAAGTACATAATTATTACGTGTATTATCCACTATGTATATTTTATTTTTTTATTTTGCATCCTTAAACCCTCTAAAATTAATACATGATTAGCAATTGCTTGAATATCTTCAATAAGCCACCTTAAGTGTATATAATTTTCAAGTACAGTGTATGGTTTAATTACTTTTTTTTTAAACACGATAACGTTATGATCACGACATAGTAAAGCAATTAACGATAATAAGTATGTAACAAATTATACCGTAACCGTAACCGTAACAGCCTGTGAATGTCCCACTGCTGGGCTAAAGGCCTCCTCTCCTCTTTTTTGAGGAGAAGGTTTGGAGCTTATTCCACCACGCTGCTCCAATGCGGGTTGGTAGAATTCACATGTGGCAGAATTTCAGTGAAATTAGACACATGCAGGTTTCCTCACGATGTTTTCCTTCACCGTAAAGCACGAGATGAATTATAATCACAAATTAAGCACATGAAAATTCAGTGGTGCTTGCCCGGGTTTGAACCCACGATCATCGGTTAAGATTCACGCGTTCTTACCACAGGGCCATCTCGGCTTGTAACAAATTATAGCGTGTGCAAATAAACTCGTAACAGAAGAAATCTGGCTTTTACAAACTTATCAGATATTCTATCCGTAAACAGCAATACATGAATTGTTGTGTTCCGGTTTAATCGAGAGTGACCCAGTGTTAAGGCACAAGAAACATAACATCTTTGTTCCCAAAGTTGGTAGTGTATTGGCTATGTAAGGAATGACTTATATTCCTTACAGCGCCCATGTCTATGTGTTGGTCGCTCATCATCAGGTCAGCCTATTTCAATCTAATTTATGAAAAAAGAAAATATGTATCGAATCACATTATTGACAAAAATTATTTGTATAACAAAATAAAAACACATTAATTTCTTTTCCACTAAATTCCAAACAATCTCGAAATTAATTTATAATATTGAATGTTAAAACATACATTGCTTAACATTTTTCGTACCAAATTCTTTCAATCAATAAACAAAATGTAACATTTTAACATTAAATAAAGATTTGACATTGCTTTTAAATACCAATTAACTTCCACGGACTTTTGCAAACACAGTTAAAAATTCAGTCGCAAATGTACGGCCGTGTGCATTAATTTAGTCTAGTTCTATTTGTCGTTCATAGCTATTTGTAGCGAAAATACAGTCATAAAGTTCGATTTTACTTACACATATTTTTCACTCGTAAATTGTTTTTAAATAAAGCAGAATTTCTCGAAATTTTGTTTGTCTGTAATTTTTAAATAAAGAATATTCGTTTCTCGAAAGCTCTGTTTTATGTGTGATTTTTAAATAAAGAATATTCCCAGAAATTTCTCGAAAATTTTAAATTTTATGTGTTACGATTCGTCTTGTCCTCCCGCTATTCATTTAACTTACAAGCTATATTAAGAATGGATTATCAATATTGTATTTATAACAATAACAAGTTCACTGATAACAATTAGTGTTATCTGTATTAAGCTTGTTATATTCGAGTTTATAAAATTATTTATACGAGTAGACTCAATAAATATATTGGTATTCCGACTCCTTAGAGGCAATGTATCTTTCGTTAGGCAGCATGTTTACATTTGTAATAAGACTAGATTGCCCATGCAGCTTCGCCCACGTATGTGGGCGAGGAGGAGTATCCCTTTTTTGTATTCCAGACAAAACTGAAAATTGAATGCAAATTACAAGCAAACAAACTTTTATAATATTGTTTTTATTAATCAATTAATAAATGTGATAAATTATACATTGGCATTAGGTACATTACTTCTAAATAAATATATTGATATATATTATATAAGTAAAAAGGTAACTTTTTTATTGTAAACTTTTGGGTAGAATCCATCTGTTTGATTTTGCAAAACAACCATTTAAAAGTCACTTTAAATTATAATTTTATATTTATTTTATTTATAATATTATACAGGTGGATTAAAAATAAAATTAAATAATTGCATAACAATCATATATAAACGTATAGGGGTTTACTATACCAGAAGTGTTAATATAAGCTATTTCGATCATTCTAGTCACGGAACAAATAGTAACGGGCCGGTTGGCGTGGTTGGTAGATTGCCTTTCACGCCGAAGATTGTGGGTTCGATTCCCACCCAGGAAAGACATTTGTGTGCATGAATATGTCTGTTTGTCCTGAGTCTGGGTTTAATTATCTGTATAATATTGTATTTACAAAAGAAAAATAGTATGTAGTATATCAGTTGTATGGTTTCCATGATACAAGCTCTACTTAGCTTGGGATCAGATAGCCATGAGTGAATAATGTTCCAGAATATCACGTATTAGGTATCAAAATCTATTATATATTTTTTCTTTGTTGTATTTGGTAAGGTTTTTAGAATTGTCCGAGTTAAGATACGCAAAGTGAGATGGTTAATGGTCAATACTAATAAAATAAAAATCGCTGCAAGAAGTGGACTTAGAAATCGCTCTGGGAAATAACGAAATATTATTTTCTAAGCACATTGTTTTGTCGTATCGACATCGTGTCGTTGTCGTCGACGCTAAAATGTCATATAATAACAACAGAGTTTACATACATTTACATAGCAAAACGACATTTGCTCGAGCCCGGACAGATGATTGTTCGTTGTTTGTTCGAACTTCAGGGTTCAGTAGATTTCCCTGATTTGTTGGAGGAGGGGTCGAGGGGCGGGGGTTAAGTTTGCATTACATAAAGTCGCTATTAGGAATAGTTTTTCTCCAAACTTTCTGAACTGACTGTTAAATTATTTAGTCGGTGAAGTTTTGAAAAGAAAACAAAAGTAAGACTTAAAGTTAGTAATAAGTTAACGCAAGTATTACGGAAGTATTTAAGTTTGTATGTATAATTGAGGCCATTGTGTCCAACTTAAAGTATTTACAGCTTGACGTGTTCAAGGCTATAATGAATATATTATTAGATTTTCGATAGTAACTTTTTCTAACATTACATTATTACAAAACTTTAGCTTGCTATATGAGGAAAGAAAAAATAAATATGAACATTTATTAAAGAAAATTCAAACACTATTATGACTAATATATAACAGACGCGGAATTAATTATGTATAGGGATTTGGTAAATAAAATGGATTTATTTAAGTATATATTAATTGTAATTAAATTTAATTACCACAGATTACCGTACACTTTGTCATTTTTTTAAGTGTATTTTTAAATAAGCCTAAAATTAATAAAAACGATTTAAAAAAATGTTTCACTCTAAAGAAAATGATTCCTATCCAGTGATGAAAAATTTTTTGAAACCTTCCTTAAGATGAGATTATAAATACAAATGAAGCTCTTGATAACACTATGTTACACACATATATTATGTTAGATGGACTCGTTTAGTAAGTTCATATTAATTTCTAAACTCGTATAGCATATACGGTTCTATAACTTAGAAGCAGCGTAACGAAACTATGAGGCTTTGTCCCTGTGTAAACTACTCACAAGTTGCACAATTTCAGATTAAAAGGATTAGTCATGTGGGCTCAACTTAAGTGTGTATATATATGTATACACTATACATAAATTCAAATTTCTGTTTTACTGACTAAGAACTTTGGCAAGGTCTTTGAATATGTTGTATAAGTTATTTGAGTAAGAGTATGAAACATGTTTTGAAAAAAATTGCTGTTTGAGAATTAAAGTTTTTATGTTTTTATATAAATTAATAAAGATGTTTTGGCCAATATTTTAACACCTATAAAGTTATCATCTGTTGAGAGTATTTTTACAAGATTTTTTTTAAACATGTAAGCCTCTCTGCGTAGGTGTACTCCATACTTATCATATATTCTTTCGCTAAACGGCAATAATTAGTGATGTAAGCTAGTGTAACTATAGTTACTGTGAGCACTACTAATTCAATACAGCATGGTGGAATAAGGTCTAAGCCTTCTTCTTCAAGAGAGAAGAGGCTGGCCAGCTGTGGAATATTACTGTATTGTTTTTTACTTTTTTGTCACTTTGATTTTTTAAATGAAAAGTGTTATTTTTTTATAAAGAAGTAGATCGTGGCGCCTGGGAGTCATTTGCCATCACGGCTGACGAGTCGGTGATACCACCAAGGTGAGGTAATAGATGTCACACATCAATGACATGGATTTACCTCGTTCATTTATAACGTCTTTAACAAATGTTTATTTTGAGTATTTTGTACAACATAGAATATGTGATAGAAAAAAAAATGTAAAATAAAAAACATTTTGTTACGTTACATATAAGAGCGGCACAATTAAGTTTGACCTTGAAATTTGGCTCTCATAGTGCTTGTTTTCGTTCTCTGTCTCTATAATATGAAGTAGTGGTACCAGCCTGTTAATGTCCACGGCTTGGCTAATGACCACTAATTTTAAGAAGATTTATAGGTTATTTCATCAAGCTTTTCTATTGGTGGATAAGCATGTCGCAGAATTTAATTTGACACATACGTCTTACAATGTTTTCCTTCACCGAGCACATGATGAATTATAAACAAAAATTCAGTAGTGCGCCCACAATCATCGCAAACGATTCATTTGTTTCAACCTTTGGGCCATCTCAGCTATCACATAAAATAAACGTTTGAAACTTCAATTATGTTGTAAACATTTCTCTATCTGAATAAGAATAGAACTGGTCAAGAAAGCGACACATTTCACTGGGCGTTGCAAGATTTGAATGTTTGGCGAAATCCCCTTATTTAAATTCAGCATCATTTATTCAGTTTTGCGCGGATCTTATATAATGCAAGGAATTGTGATATATGAGATAAAATTTGTCAAACACAACTGCATATTTATTCTTGTTGTGATTCAGCATACGCTACTGCTTAGTGTGGCTTGAAAAGTTGGTTGGTTTTCGTCATATTTTAAATCATATTTATCTTAAGTCTTGTATGCAATGCTAACGTGATTGTGTGAATTTTTGATAGTATTATCTTAATTCATATTACTTTTCCTGTGTGATTCAGTTAGTAGTATTAATGGTTTTTATAATGGATTTTTTTATACAATAGGTAGGCGGGCGAGTATAGTAGGTTGCCACAACCTGATGTTAAGTGGTCACCAATGCCCATAGACATTGGCATTGGAAGAAATGTTAACGTTCGCTTACATCGCCAATGCACCACCAACCTTGGGTCCTAAGATGTTATGTCAATTGTGCCTGTAATTACACTGGCTCAATCACCCTTCAAACTGGAACACAACAATACCAAGTACTGCTGTTTTGCGGTAGAATATTTGATGAGGGGCTGGTACTTAATCAGACGAGCTTCCTACCACCAGTAAAATATAATATTTAGAGCCAAGACAGCCAAGCGGATATAATACGTCGATATTACCAGATGACGCATCGAAAACCAAACGATTATTAGTGCCTTTCCGTATCCTTAATTTATGTTTATAATTATTCCGTGACGATGAAGCATTGTGAGATATCAATTAGCGTTGGATGAATTTCTGTCACACGTCCACCAATCCGTATTGGAATAGGGTGGTGTTCTAAGCTTCAGCTTTCTATTCAAAAAGGAGAGAAATGTTTTAGCGACGTTTATCTGAAACTTAACAACATTAATCATTAAGAACAATTTTGGTAAATTTCATAAAATCTGGACGTCGACCATCGTCGATCTGTATTGTAATTGATTGACTTTTGATTGGAAATTAATAGCGCATGACATTCAATGCGCTGCCAGTATTTATACATAGTTCAACTGGAAGCCTTTTTTGAGTAAAAAAAACACAAATTTCAGAAAAGAAAACATATTTTATATCAAATAAATGTAAAGTGGCGTGACATTCTATCTGTGTTCTATATTAAACTTTATACATATTTGAGTTCTAACAAGTTTCTTAAGTGCTGTTTTTTCCCTTTTTTTTTATTTAAGACAATATTTGATATCACTTTTTGTTTTTCATCATATATATATATACTAGCAAAGTCCGTTGATTTGTCTGCGTAAAAATTCACTTCGTGATTAAAATCCTCCATATTCTACCGTTTTAACATATATTGTGATAAATTATACAGATATAATATTCAAATTATTAAAAGACTGGTAACTCACTAAAAGCCATTTTATCTTAACAAGAGACAATTATTTTAAATGCATCAACATACACTTCAATTTTATTTTATTTAATGATTTATTACATGAAATAATAGATAAAGTAAAAAGATTTTAAAATAAATGTAACATTCTACATGAAAAAAAACTTTTATGTATTCTTTGTATATAAACAAACATATGTGTATTATATATATGAAATGCCTTGTGTATTTTTTTTAGTTTATTTAGTAAGCAAGTTCTTGCTGTATTACTACTGCCGACAACCGTGGATTTACTCGCAGAATATTAAACAAATATATATTAGTATTTGACGAGCCGGTCGGCGTGGTTGGTGGACGCTTGCCTTTCATGCCGAAGGTTGTGGGTTTGATTCCCACCCAGGACAGATATTTGTGTGCATGAACATATCTGTTTGTCCTGAGTCTGGATGTAATTATCTATATAAGTATGTTTTTACTAAAGAAAAATAGTATGTATAGTATATCAGTAGTCTGGTTTCCACAGTACAAGCTCTGTACAAGCTTAATTTGGGATCAGATGGCCGTGTGTGAAAAAAATCCCAGGATGTTATTATGTTATTATTATTAGTCAATGCTCAAGGCGACAAAATTTCCGAACGTTATGTTGATAATTAGATATACTTTGAACAGATCGATTGTATAAAGTTGAAGATAAAAGATGCGCAGCAGTATATAAAAAGCCGAGATGGCCTAGTGGTAAGAACGCGTGAATCTTAACCGATGATCGTGGGTTCAAACCCGGGCAAGCACCACTGAATTTTCATGTGCTTAATTTGTGTTTATAATTCATCTTGTGCTTTAACGGTGAAGGAAAACATCGTGAGGAAACCTGCATGTGTCTAATTTCATTGAAATTCTGCCACATGTGTATTCTACCAACCCGCATTGGAGCAGCGTGGTGGAATAAGCTCCAAACCTTCTCCTCAAAAAGGGAGAGGAGGCCTTAGCCCAGCAGTGGGACATTAACAGGCTGTTACTGTTACTGTTAGCAGTATATGATGTAAGGGCTTTGTGTGGACTAAATAGCCGTACTTAGTATTCTTGTGTTCCGGTTGGAAGGGTGAGTGAGTCAGTGACATTTTAGGCACAAGGGACATAACATCTTTCTTTTCAAAGTTGGTGGCACATTGGTGATATAGGGAAATCTTAATATTTACAGGTGGTGGCCACTTACCACCATTTACCACTTACATCCATTAGCTCGTCCACTTAACTATATTATAAAAAACATCTTCTCTTAAGATCGAAATGTCGATATTTTTGCTTTTACATTACGAAACAAATATTCCCCTTAAAGTATCTGAGATAAGGTATACGATACAGAGTGTTGGTCTAGACTATAACTACAGAATAATATTTTCAATATCAGATCAACGTTAGCTGTCGATGTAATCAGGAAAACGGAATGCATCTGCATTTGTCGCAACGGAACTTCGTCGAGATTGTTAGAGCAAATGTTCAAATCAAAGTATTTGTAGCGTTAGGGATGTCGCGTATATGCATATTATATAATAAGACTATAAATAAAAAATTTAATACTTGATCAAGGGTCAATCACCTATGCCGAAAATATTAATAATAATTTCTATCAATATTGGTATAAAATATAATTACTACAAGTAATTACTATTTAGATAGCTTGGGTGTGGGGTGGGGGGTTCCCTTAATAAAAGTCAACTCGTGGTTGTAGTATATGTATAATATTTTAAATATTTTTTTAAGAATGACGACGAACAAATGTTTGTTAAAATGGTGAACGGTCACCTTCGACCATATGTAATTAAAGCTGATTATAAATCTTGAAGTTAATAGAGGTTCGTTGAACTACAATAAACGGTTAATTAAGTTTAGCTAAATACATAAAATAATACGGATTAGCTTCACAAAAACTATAAAATAATTAAAAATTTAATAAGAAAGTTAAATTCTCAAATAATAAAGTGCCTGTAAATGTCCTTCTGCTAGGCTAAGGCCCTTTAAAAGAGTTTAGAAATTATTCCGCCACGCTTCTCCAGTACGGTTTGGTGTATACACGGACAGATTTTCATGCCACACATGCATGTTTTTACAACTATGAGTACAAGATGAACGTGATTATAAACACCAATGTCAATGTCAACAAATGTCCTTAACATGAAATTTTGCAATTTACATTTTGCAATTAATAAATTAAGTTAATTAACTTCTTATATAAATAGCTATCTAAGAAAAATAACACCAAAAGGTATGTTAGAATTATTCAGTACTTTTGTATTAAATGAAAGTTTATGAATATTAATAATATTTTTTTCATATGAATCATAAGTAGAGTTATAAAGGTTTATATGCGCAAAAATTACACATACATACGTAATTATAATGTTTCGTTCAATGTTGTCCAAACATATTACTGTAAGTGTAACTACCCTTTAAATTACATTAAACGCTACCCATTACGCCTTCATGGGTAAGATCAGGCATATTACAAAAAAAATGTATATAATTTTTATATCAATCAAGATTATTCCCCTACTCTTAACTTCTTAGCCATTAAGCTTTCTGTCAAAACGCGTAATGGCACCGCATTGCGGTTTAAGTGGTTTTTGTAAACTATAACCACCTCTAACGCCACATTCTTAGAGGTAAATATAATGTTCTCTTTGTAAACCCTCAAAAAAATGTTAAGTCACGCACGGTACCGTGTGGAGCGACCTCTTAGGTTATACCATGAATTTCTTAAAGGATTTTTACATAGCGGAATTAAGTTTATTTTATATTCTTACTAGCTACCCGTCCTGGTTTCGCACGGATAGATAATACGTAAAATTCTAGTTTTTTTGGGACAGGAACCTTTTTGCGTGTTCACAGAATGGCTTGTTAAGGTGTCATCACAATCACGTTAATGGTTTAGAAATGCATTGCGGACAGACAAAAATTCATTTTTAATCATTTAGCTTATGTTTTAATATGAACTGCTATGATTTGCAAATTGAAATTTATAAACTCATATTGACCAATAATTTCAGGATGAACCCATTATTCTACCACAAAATATCATTTTTTTATTGAAATAGTGAGACAGGCCGGCATGCAGTAAGTGAACGTCACCCTCCAAAAACATTGGCACAGTAACAAATATTAACCATCGATTAAATCGTCTAGTGCTACCAACCTTGAAAACTAAGATGTTGTATTCCTTGTGCCTGTAATTACACTGGTAAAGACATCCTTCAAAGCGGAACACAACAATATTCAATTTTGCTGTTTGGCTGCAGAATGTGGTGAGTTGGTGGCACTTACCAAGACGGACTTGCACAAAACCCTAACACCAAAAGTTTGTATTGTCATATGCCAATATAAATGGTAAGAGGGCCAGTATCACAGGTACAATGAAAATAGCATCACAGTATATATAATTAAAACTAGGATGAAACGTGGAAAGACTTTCTTGCTACAATTCCACTTGATTCGTGATTACAGTAAATATTTTAATATCTTGATCTATATATTTTACATTTTAATTAAAACAAATTGTATTTTGTAAATATATAATAGTAATATGTACATATCAAGGTTTTCTACTTGAGACATTATTTAAACGTTAAATATAACTGTAATAATAATAGCATTATGATTATTACAAGAATGACTGCTTTAATAATATACCAGTGCGAGGATAAATATTCATAAACGTGCGTTAAAGTTTAACGAAAATAGAAAAACTAGTAATTTATAAACTTCCTTCGCGGAAAATGTGGGCGTAACGATCAACGTAACTTATTCTAGTAAGCATGTTTTAAGTCGATCGCGTGATTTCTGTTTATATGAGTAAAGAAATAAGGCATTTCACAAACGAACGATATAATAAACGTAGCGGTTGATAAGGAAACTCCAATTATTGCCAAGCGAATCGCCGTTAAGTATTTATATTGCTAACGAATTAACTACATTTTTCACGTTGAAAAAAATCCTTTAAGCAAACAGAGGTGCGAAAAATAGCATGCTAGAACGCGTATGCGTAATACTAAGTGCAAGTTTGTATATAAGTCTATACGTGGATAATCTCACAGTGCAGTTTAATAACGAGCTTGTGCTGTGTTGGCACACGTATACACACAAAGGAACCCATAGTCTGAAAAACTATACATTGATAAGTTATGATTACATTGACTTTTTATAGCATTTCTATAGAGTCAACAGCCTCTAAATCTCCTTCTACTGGACTAAGGCCTCCACTCCTTTCAAAAAAGTTAAGTTGTTTATTCCACTATGCTGTAACAATGCTAGTTGCTCGGTTCATGTGGCAGATTTACATTTACCACATGCAGGATTCCTCGTGATGTTTTCATTCACAGCTGATCACGAGATAAATTCTTATCAAATTAAGCACATTAAAGTTCAGTGGTGCTTGCCTGGGCTTAAACCTGCAATCATCGGTTAAGATTCACGTCTTCTAACCATTTGACCATCGGCTTATTATAGTCTGTCATATTAATAATAATATTATACAGGGACATTATTCACACACGGCCATCTGATCCAAAATTAAGCAGAACTTGTGCTATGGAAACCAGACAACTGATATACTACATATACTACTTTTCTTTTGTAAATACATACTTATACAGATAATTACACCCAGATATAAGACATAAACAAAATTAAATTGGCAATATATCTGTTTAGTGTAATGGCTGTATACGCCGTATTATTATATGTATTATATATATTTAAGTATAAATATATTATATGAAAATTAAGTCAATAGTACCTCTAAAATGTTTGATAAAATTACACAAACACATATTACAATTTTTTTTCAAAAATCAATATTTATTTCATTTAATAAAAAAATATGCTTGTACGCTACAAGCATATTTACATTATAAAAAATAAATAGCAAAAAAAAGCCGAGATGGCCCAGTGGTAAGAACGCGTGAATCTTAACCGATGATCGTGGGTTCAAACCCGGGCAAGCACCACTGAATTTTCATGTGCTTAATTTGTGATTATAATTCATCTCGTGCTTTACGGTGAAGGAAAACATCGTGAGGAAACCTGTATGTGTCTAATTTCACTGAAATTCTGCCACATGTGTATTCCACCAACCCGCATTGGAGCAGCGTGGTGCAATAAGCTCCAAACCTTCTCCTCAAAATGAGGAGAGGAGGCCTTTAGCCCAGCAGTGGGACATTCACAGGCTGTTTCGGTTCGGTCGGTTCGGTAGCATCATTACATAGAAAATACTATGTTTGGACATGGCCTTAGTTTGGTGACCTCAATTGGCGACAATGAGCTTCATAAACATAAAATGTCTATAAAGTAACTTCAAAATATTTTGTTGAGCATTATGACGCATAATAACTTAATTTTAAAATATGATTATACGCTATTAAATGCCACAAGTCACCAGTCTATTGTATAACAAAGTAATGTTTATTTGGTGGTAACTTTTAATAATATTTATACACGACAAAATGCAAAACGCTAAACAGAACTACATAACATTGAAATGCTATCGTTTGAAGGGTTAGTGAGCTGGCTTAATTACAGTCTCTGTAAGAGTCATATCTTCTTCCGTAATCCGTAACAGCCTGTGAATGTCCCACTGCTGGGCTAAAGGCCTCCTCTCCTCTTTTTGAGGAGAAGGTTTGGAGCTTATTCCACCACGCTGCTCCAATGCGGGTTGGTAGAATTCACATGTGGCAGAATTTCAGTGAAATTAGACACATGCAGGTTTCCTCACGATGTTTTCCTTCACCGTAAAGCACGAGATGAATTATAATCACAAATTAAGCACATGAAAATTCAGTGGTGCTTGCCCGGGTTTGAACCCACGATCATCGGTTAAGATTCACGCGTTCTTACCACTGGGCCATCTCGGCTTCTTAGGTCCCAGGATTAGTGGCGCAATGGCGTTGTACAGTATGGTTGTATCTATAATAAGGTGTGTTACTATCCGGTGGCCCAGAAGAAAAGAAAATACGGGAATTAACTTTTGATTAAATACGTCAGCCGATTTAAACTTATTCTTCCTACCTCCTATGTGTAGCAGAAATTAATCAGATGAAATATAATATATATGCTATTCACGATACTTTCTTTCACTGCCAAACATGAGATTATAAGCACAAATTTACCACACGAAAACCAAAGATAGGTCGAGTTTACCTGTTATATTCAGCTACTGTTTTTATATAGATTATATTAATGCATATAGACTGCCTCGTTGGTCTAGTGGCTTGATGTAAGGCCGCAGACCCGGAGGTCCTGGGTTCAATTCCCAGGTCGGGCCAATAAAAAGTTATTGGGTTTTCTGTCAGAAAATTCTCAGTAGCATCCCGGAATCTGAAAGTTGGAAGTGTGTACACTCCCGTTCCCCGGAAAGCACGTAAAGCCATTGGTCCTCCACTTGATCTCTTTCCGGTCCCGAATCCATCCCATCGGATTATGAGAGTGAGGGAAGACAGAGTTTACTGTGTTTGCGCACAAAATTGTGCACTATAATATCTCCTGCGCAGTTGGCTAATCTCTCTTGAGATTGGTCGCCGTGGCCGAAATCGGTTTGAAGGACATTATTAATGCATAGCTGATCACCAAATAGTGATCACTCAACCGTAATATGAAAATTTCGTAGATTATACATGTTGATATCATCTATTATCGAAATATAAAAAAGTTAAACACCTCAACGTTTTTCGATATTAATGACGTCAAATGTAATTTGCTCGCTATGATTTATTGGCCTGATTACGATCGGGTTCAACACACGCTTGATTATCCGAAAACTTGAATTAAGTAATGCTACGAAGTTTAATAAATTATTCTTTTATTATTTATTTATTTGGATTTCCAACAGTTGTACATTACACACATTCAAAACACTTTTTACATTCAATTAAAACTAACTATGCATAACCGATTACAGGAGAACACACCGTTCCCAAACACAATTTAAAATTATCAAAAACAAAATAAAAACAGAAAATAGAAATATTTAAATAAAGGACAAAAACTGAAACAAAAGATAGTAACTAATTAAATTATGAATATTTAAAATTTCGATCTAGGTACTTATTATAAATTGAAAAGTTTTTTGATTCAGTATAATAAGCCGCTTATAAAGCATTCAAGATTTTTGATTTATCTTATTTATCACTTATTAAAAAAAAAAGAATACCTACAAGGACTCACACTCACATATGCAGAAAGTATATTGGTTGTGTTGTTTCGGTGTTTTATATTATGTATTTATCTCTTTAATTTTTTTATATATGTAGATATATGAGTAGTATCTTTTCCTTATTATGTTTTTTTATATTTAACTGTTCATGTGTGTGTTATGTAATTATAAGGCAAAATTTTCTTTGTGTTAGGTCATATGAAATATGCTTTTCTTTAAAATGTATTATTTCAATGTTTTATGGTGAATAATTGTCATTACGAAATGTGATATGATCTTAACGCTTTTGTAGAAAGATATCTATTTTAGATTCTTATCTAGAAATAAAAAAAAATGGTTAATTTTCCATTCGTTTAATATTTTATATCATTTGAAGTTCAATAGTACTTACATTGCAAAATAATTAGCCATTCTTATTTTTAGTACTGACAACACTGTCACTAAAGGATTATTATAAAAGCATCCATCCATCATAATTGAGCAAAGATTGAATATCATAGATAGATATATCAAGTCTTACATAATAATTGACTTCGCTTCGTACATATTAACGTACAAATAAAAATATTTGTGTGAACTCGCCCTTATCTTTACTCCTGTTTCTACCGTCACTTTGCAAAATAAACATATTTTTTTTTATTTTTATTTTTTTTTATATGCCCCGGGATGGCAAATGTCTCTACTCCACCTGATGGTAAGTGGTAGTAGAGTCCAAACGCGACGACGGCCAGTACAGTCGGGAAGAATGTTCTGTACTACCCGTCCCCGCCTTCCCGCCCCGCAAGATGCCTCTTCACGCCTCGTTATTTATTATAGATATCCTTGTGATCATGTAATTTATCTATTTGAATTAAATAAAACGCAAAGGACATTTTTACACCCACATTCCTATTTATTATAGAATAGAAATATAACATAATAGATCGATATCTTACTTATATAATAACAAAGACATATATATGTAAGTGATTTAAGTATTTAAGTCCTGGATTCCGGAGTCCGAATTATATATTAACCAGCAATACAAAATACAGAGTTTAAAGACTTTTATTTAAGTGGGGAAGTCCTGGAAGGAAGAAAAAAGTAATTTTTTCTTCAAAACCTATTTTAATTTAATTGATTTTCTAAAATTGAATAAAAATTCAGTGTTGCTTGTCTGGGTTCGAAGCCGCAACCTTTGGTTAAGATTCACGCATTCTTAATATTGGGCTCTTTCTATCCATGATATCTAACTATTAACCTTATATATAAGTTAATATAATCAACAAACTCAAAGTTTCATCACCAGTTGTGTCATTTGAATAAAGAGCTTTATTGATTTTGGCCTTATTTGCATTTTATTACGCAATTGAATATTAATAGTAATTAATAATAAAGTTGGAATAAATCTAAAAGGACAGTTCGAACACATGCAATCCTGATAAGATGATCGCAACCATGTTGTCTTAAAAAAACTTTAAAAGCTATCCGAAGTAGTTTATATTTGTTTTGTTTTATTTACTTAGTTCTACTTGTTTGGAAACAACGTATTAATTATTTTCATTAAAGAACTTTATAACTATATATAAATGTAAATGAAGAAAGGAAGGATATTACATTTTCCCTATTAAATACAAGCGTATAGTATAATTATCCTTTAATGACTGAAAAGTCCTACTATATTTAGTGGAAATAATGTGGCAATTCCGTAACATTGTTCTACGTTTTATCGTAGACAGTGCTACGTGTACGTAGCAGGTGTCTATAGCGGACGTTTGTATCGAATGAAATTGCCTTTTTAGTTTTCCAAGTAATAAGTATATATTTACTTATAGTATATACACATACATAAGTGAATATATATATATATATATATAGTATTGAATTTATATATTATATAGTAGACTTCAATTATTTTTAACATAAAATAAATACATATTTTTCCTTAAACATGATTTTTTGTATTGCTTAACTTTTGATTTCAATTGTTGAAATAAAACTTTTAACGAAACTTGGACATATTTGAATAGGGATTTAATAATATAAAAAAAATATTATTGAGGGTAAATGTTGAAGCTTTCATTGCTATTGACTTGTTGTGAATAACGTTATGGTTCAATAACAATCTTCTGTTAGATTGTTAAGCGTTGTGAAAAGTTACTTTTGATTGTTTTTTGTTTATGAGTTCAAATCGGTAAATAATAGATAGACAGATTACTGATTTATAACTACAAGTTTTGAAGTGTTAACAGCACAATGGTTGACAAGCCTTCTAGCGATTCAAAAGTCGCATGTTTATTATCGACCTTGGTTAATGTCGTTCCCACTCCTACCACATACGCTTAACGCTTAATTAGAGGGGACAATACGAATATTAGTAATTCCTAAAAACCGTCCTTGCTGTTATTCTTTTTTTTCATCAAACAAAGATAACACCTAAAATATATAAAAAATAATTAAATCACAGTCAACAAAAATATAGGATAAATATTAGAAACCTGCATGTGTCGAATTTTACTGAAATTCTGCCACACGTGTGTTCCACCAACCCGCATTGGAGTAGCGTGGTAGGATAAGCTGCAAAACCTTCTCCTCAAAAAGAAAGAGGAGGCCTTAGCTCAGCAGTGGGACATTCACAGGCTATTACTACTATTACTACTAAATATAAGATATAAAATAAGACGTTTCAAGTTTTAAAATAGCGCTTAGCAAAATACAGTTTTTAACTCCGCTACTAATATTTTCAGTCTACTTATGAAGTACAAAAAGAAAACAATGTATGTATTTATCTAGTTATATATAACTTTTCGATTAATATTATTTCCATTAATTCTCTTGTAAATACGAATAAAATAAAATTAATACATACGACATACGACACATATATTACTGTTAATATCAAAATTAACCTCGTGTCGAACTTTAAAATGTACGATAGTTAAGCTTGCGTTATAATTTTAAATCTGTCAAAGTGATCGATTGATTGCAATTAAAAATTATATGAAACTTGTATTTCTTTAAATAAAATAAAATATCGGAGGCACCCTTAAGCGGTTTTTATTATCTATGGTACATTATACAACTTAAATCAGGCAATAAATTATAAAAAAAATTAAAAATGTATTTTTGATTTGCAACTTTGATTATTTCAACGATTATATATTACTTTGAGAGTAGGCATTATTGTTACATGTATATTAGCATTTTTCCGAGCACATACCATACAATGGTCCTTTTAAAATATCTTAGATGATATTTAACATTAAATCTATTTCACAAAACTTTCTCATTATTCAGCTCAACATAGACCACGATGAGATTATTATACGATTAGAGTCTTT
Source organism: Nymphalis io (assembly GCF_905147045.1). Classification (NCBI taxonomy): domain Eukaryota; kingdom Metazoa; phylum Arthropoda; class Insecta; order Lepidoptera; family Nymphalidae; genus Nymphalis; species Nymphalis io. Next base: position 5,905,294 of record NC_065911.1, read on the forward strand.
ACGCAATATGTTTTAAAGTCTAAAATTGTAGAAACATTTCATTTATACAATTCCACAATTATAACAAGTTTATAATGAACTTCGTACTAATGTTTGAATATGAAACGCCTGGTTGCTGTAAAACTGCCTTGAGTAAAGTTTATTCTTCATTACACGACTTTGTTCGAATTTAATGTTAATTTAGTTTATTTCACGTATGAAATTACGTAATACATAGTTTGATTGAAATATTAACTATTATTTTAAATGATAAAAAATATTACAGTAGGTAGGAACATTATATAATATGGTGTTTAAGATAACAATTATGAAATGTACCTTTGCTTTGCAACTTAAATAGAAGGATGGGCGTTATTTTATCACGCTGATCCGATGCTAGTTGGTAGATAAACATATAAAGTTTTATCTAACACATTCATCCTCACGATGTTTTTTACTACCGAATACACGATGAATTTGGCAGCAGTATATAAGTTGAAATCGGTTCAGATTGGTTGAGATGAAAACCTTGCAAAAACCAGTTATTTTTAGAGTTCTATTTGGTTACGCCGTCGTGTTTTTTCATAAAATATTTTCTGAACATTGTTATGTATAGTATTGTTTAAAATACAATACAATACGCTATTCAAAGTCTGGGAGTACGAGTATTGTTTGTGTAATAATAGATTATAATAAATAGTAAATTGGTTGAAATAAAAATAAATAAGAACAAAACTGACCAAAACCGAGGGCAGTGATCATTCTGTCTTAAATAAAAATAATATTCTACGAGCGAGAATCAAACTACAGCTTAGTGACCAAAAGTATACCAAGAACATCAGCCAATCTTCATAAAACATACAAGTTGATAGCTATGTATGAAAAATTGCCAACTCTTCAACAGACTTTCACAAGCTCTACCACGTCTTTTTGCAAGCATGTCCTGGGTATCACCCACTTATCATATATTCTACCGCCAAGTTGTTGTGTTCCGATTTGAAAGGTTAGTGAGCCATTGTAACTACAGGCACAAGGGACGAGGGACAAGGAGAGGGAAATCTTAGTTCCCAAGACTAGTGACCCAATGGCGATGTAATTTATGGTTAATATTTCTTACAATGCTAATGTCTATCGGCGGTGGTGAATATTTCAGGTAGCCTATTTGCCAGTCTGGCTACCTTATGCAATAAAAAAATACCAACAGCTTTTATTTTCATTATCGCGATTGGCGATGTGCCAATAAAATACATGTGAATTATAACTATATTCGGTTACTTTCATCTGGATTTATACCAAACTCAATGTGATTTGAAGGTAGTAAAAACGAACTAGTTGATCAATCACTTGGTTTTTCTTTTGAAATGGTTATAAATTAAATACGGTTGAAATTTATATAATTAGAAATACGACTAATTTAATTGTTTATACATAAGGAATCGCCGAAGCTATTTAATAAATAATAAACATCTAGTTCAATTTGACGTGTTGATTTGCTAAAACAAATACCATTATAATTAATAGAATTTTGATGGCAAGTTGTGCAAGAGTTTTCTGGGTAAGAACCACCAATTTATCACATATTGCACCGCTTAATATAACACAACAATATTATAAGTATTTTTACAGTATTGTTGTGTTTTGATTTAAGTTTGTGTGGTCATTGTAACAACAATGTACGAGAGACATAGAATCATTCACCACCAGCCTTGGGAACCAAGATGTTATGTCTCTTGTGTACAAGTACAAATACTTTCTACCGATGTTTTATTATTTTTAAAGTTCTTATAAATGGAAACAAAATATACGTTGCAGTCGAGAGTATAAGGTAACTCGTAAGACTATTTTAACATAGAAAACTTTGAGATCGAACGGTCGCAATTCAAAGTTATATAAGTATGTATTGCAGATACATTTAACTTCGCGTAAAAAGTTTTTTTTTTTCAATGACAGGCATAAATATTGTAAATATTTTCTTTTTAATGCGATATACAGGTGATAATCATTTCTTTGTAATAATATAGTTTTTAATATTTAAATATATTAATTACTCAAACAAATGCTTTGCTTTGGATACCTATTATACCACTGAATTTTTTTATGCAGATCATTACGATATTTTCTATCCTCAATGCATATTACAAAATCATTACAAGAAAAGTCATTGGTGCTTGCTCGGCTATGAACCTCGACCTATGGTTAACAGCGTATTGTATCTACTGAGCCATATTTATAAATTTTCATGAAATATATATTTTTGTTCGTTTTAAATTACTTTTGGCGTAAAAATGATTCAAAGGCTTAAATACGTTTTATATTACAATAAGTACTAATTTATTCTAAGATCCTATAAATATGTCTAAATTATTCAATAGTATTTTTTTTAAATTATCATGAAGGCATAAGGGCAAATCTATCTGATTGTAAACGAAGTCCACAGAAGCTGGTAATGCAAGAACAATTTGCGTTGTTAATATGCCACATACCATGGAAAACTGTTTATTGTTATCATGTTGTCTCACTCACACTTCAAACCGAAGAACAGTTTAATGGTAGAATAATATCCATATATAAATAGACAAAGACGAAACAGTTCAGTAACTTTTTCTTCTCCGTTTATCAACTGATCTTTGTTTATTTGATTATATTGAGCTTAGGTGTTTTCAATCAATACATATTATAAAATAAATTACCGCCATGTCTGTCTGTTTGTCCGCGATAAACTCAAAAACTACCGAGCGAATTTTCATACAGTTTTCACCACTGGATGAAGTGATTTATGACGAAGGCTTAAGTGTAAAGTTCGTTAAAATATTATATAAATTAACTGAAATATGATTATGAAAAAATTTAGGAAGAAAACATGCAACCGGTAAGGTTTATTGACTTGCGCTGCGTAAACCAATAGAGGTTTTAAGATATATAAAATTTTTATATAAACCCTTATACTACCCGTGAAAAGCCGGAACGGGTAGCTAGTAAGAATATGAAAATAAGAGTTGAAAAACATGCAGTCACGTCTGTTTTCCTCAAAATTTTAATAATGGTTAACAGTAACAGCCTGTGAATATCCCATTGCTGAGCTAAGGCTTCCTCTCCTTTTTTGAGGAGAAGGTTTGGGGCTTATTCCATCACGCTGCTCCAATGCGGGTTGGTGGAACAGACATGTGGCATAATTTCAATGAAATTATACACATGCAGGTTTCCTCACGATGTTTTCTTTACCGTCAAGCACGAGATGAATTAAAAGCACAAATTAAGCACATGAAAATTCATTGGTGCTTACCCGAGTTTGAACCAACGATCATCGTGTAAGATTTACGCGTTCTAACCACTAGACCATCTCGGCTCTCCTTAATAATGATTATTATGTTGGAATGTCAGATCACTGGATGAACACTAGTATGTAGAAATGCCTCTGTTATTCCTCATAGAACATTGTAAAAGTCTTATTATACAAATTTACGTCACAATTAAGAACAACACGGAAATAAACAAGATACTCCAAGCTGACAAAAGCAATAAAAACTTTTTACTTCGAATCCGAGTGCAACTATTCGCATTAGCGACATCTTTTCATCCTCTGTTGAAGACAAATCTGTGAAGTTTTAACCCCCCTTTTTAAAGTTAGTGAAAACGTATATTTTCCAAGAAGGGATTTTGATATTCAAAGGTAAAAGTAAAAAAACGTAGCAGTCTGTAAACCCACTGCTGGGTTAAGGCCTTCTCTTCTTTTTTTAAAGAGAAGGTTTAGAACTTACTCAACCACACTGCTCCAATGCAGGTTGGTAGATATTCAGTGATATTTTCCCGGGTTTGAACTCGGAATCATCGGTTATGGCGTCTTTAAACTTGGCCATCAGCGCGTTCAAAGACATTTTATTTAGTGGTAGTGTCTTGTGTGTCCAAATATCACCCACTCATCAAATCATCATCATCATCATCATGATGTCCCTTGTGCCTGTAATTACACTGGCTTACTCATCCTTCAAACCGAAACACAACAATAACAAGTACTGCTGTTTTGCGGTAGAATATCTGATGAGTGGGTGGTACCTACCCAGACGAGCTTGCACAAAGCTCTACCACCAGTTTGCATCTTCAATTATAATTCCAATATAACCTCGAATTTCTTATAGCAAAATCATTATCCCAATATCGTTAACTAATGCGCTTACGAGACGTAGGTAATGTTACGATGTCATTACGTGACACACTTTGGCTCAGAGATAAAGGTTGTGTAATAAATGAGGATGAGTGTAATTACCTCTCGTGTATGGTAAGATTACACTGACCATTTTAATTTATTCTGATTATGAGTGTTCATTTGTTTTCATAATTTTTGTTATAATCTCGGCCACGATATGTTACATCGTTAAATAATAATCCGTTGTTGTGTTCCAGCATTATGGTGAGTAAGCCAGTGTAATTGAAAACATAAGGCATATGTTACTGGATACGCAAGTTTAGCAGATAAGTAATTGACCAATCTTATTAATGAGTATCTTACCTTTTTGTTACCTATAAATATAATTTTAATTAAGTTTTTTAAATGTTTGCTAAAATATTAACTTGGTATAAGTACACATACTCACTTGGTATGGGGCTTTTTGCAAGCTCGTCTGGTTATCGAATGAGTTAAAAATGAAATGTAAATGTCTGAAATCTTTCTTATCTTTATTTAATCTATGAAAATATGAAGATAATATATTTTTAATTCAAGCGAATTCTTTTTTAATGATATGCTTTTTCTTTCATGTATAAAATATATTTTATAAACAATTATTTCAATTATAACTCTTTTAATATGACACAAAAATAAATCAAATTATTTTTAAAAGAAAAAAACGGGCTTATCTCTTCGAAGGAAAAGGAGTCCATAACCCTGCAGTAAGACATACGCAGGCACATTACCTTTACACAAAAAATATGATTTCACTACCGTCACTTAATTAATAATATCAATGAAAAAAAAAAACAACAAAATAAAAAAAAGCTTTAATAAGAATACTCTATAATAATAATATAAAAGCTTATAAGATCAAAATAAATTCTTTTGTCTTTGAAAAAATTAAGTTTCCAGTCTTAAAAGATTATATCTCATTCTTGGCTTTTCATAATTTCATAATTTTGGTTTTATTATTCAAATGAAACCAAAGAATGTAATCAGTTTAAACGGATTTACAAGTATCACTCGACAAACATTCAAATTTAATCAGACGAAGATCTTTTGATTAAAAACAGTTTTTAATTGAAAATTTAAATAATATTGAATAGATATGTAAAAGTTTGAGACAGAAATTCATTTGACGTTGAATACATTGTGTAAGCTTTTGGTTCTGATCGTCGTTCTAAAACGATTTTGGATACGGCGGCCATTCCTAAGAGAGACTAGCCAACTGTGGGGGACATATAATAGTGCACAAGTGTGTGCGCAAACACAGCTGCACTCTATCTTCTGTCACTTTTTTCACTGGTGGTAGAGCTTTGTGCAAGCTCGTCTGGGTAGGTACCACCCACTCATCAGATATTCTACCGCAAAACAGCAGTACTTGGTATTATTGTGTTCCGGTTTGAAGGGTGAGTGAGCCAGTGTAATTACAGGAACAAGGGACATAACATCTTAGTTCCCAAGGTTGGTGGCACATTGGTGATGTAAGCGATGGTTAAAATTTCTTACAATGCCAATGTTTATGGGCGTTGGTGACCACTTATCATCAGGTGGCCGATATGCTCGTCCGCCTTCCTAATCTATAAAAAAAAACTCTCATAACCCGAAGCGACGATAAATCCGAAACAACCGGTAAGAGTTCAGGTGTAGTAGCAAATTTACGTGATTTGCGAAACGGGTATATAAAAACTGTCAATTTCTAGACTCTGGACTTCTATTGAGAATTTTTCGATAGGAAATCTTAATCATTTTTTACTTTTTTCAGTGCCTGATTCGGCTATGGATTCAGGAACTCCGGATTTACGGCTATTTAGCTAGCCACTAGACTTACAATGCAATTATATATGTAAATCAAACGTTTACACTGATACATATAAGCACGGAAATAATAAAAGCCATTTAAGTCAAAAGACGTGTTATGTAAAATTTTCTATTTTCTCTACAGGTCAGGAAAATATTATTATCACTACATATTATAAAACAAAGTCCTCTCGCTGCGCCTGTCTGTTTGTCTGTCTGAACGCGATAAACTTAAAAACTAACAAACAGATTCTCATATTGCTTTCACCATGAGGAAGGTTTAGACGTATTATTCATTACGGTTTTGTGATTGTGATTATTTTATTGTGATTATTTTATTGTGATTATTTTAATAAAAATCATGCAGATTAGACATTTTACTAGAGTTATATTATGTATTACGATATAAACGCTTTAAGTAGAAAGTTATTCAACCTGTGCGAATCCGGGATTAGAGCTAGTTAATACTAAAAAGTAGAAACGTTTTGAACACTATATAAACGTACAGTTCAACAGTTCCGACTAAAAATTTTTCACAGATAAAATATAAAGTGATCCAATAAATTCGAGACATTATCTGTGGTGCTCGGCAAAGGATCTTTGATAATTCGATCGGGAAGGGATGAAATGGGGTCGATGATTGTGTAAGAAATCAATAATACACGTAAGGGTAGTAAAGACAATTGCTATTCGTTTTATATATAATTAAATCAAATATTTATTTTTATTGACTGAAGTGAGATATATTATAATATATCTGAGTTTTTGAGCTAATTCTATCACGCTACTTTAATGCACGTTGATGAATAAAGATAGATATATGACTTAATACTAATAATTTTTATATTATAAAATCGATTTATAAACTCAAATTCTCTTTAAAAAACTCAGTTGACTGGATTCGGACTTGCAAAAGTAGTAGATTAGTCTTAAATATGGAAAACCATAGATCAAAAGGAACTGGACAAAATAGGTTCCGAGTCAAACGTTATCTTTTACTAAACTTGGATATTAAACTGAAAATGTTCGAAAGCAAATCCTATGTTACATAAGGAAGTTACAATCGTAAAAGGTGATAACGAAAACCGGAATTACGGGGAAATGTGGCTGAGGTGTTTATTGGAACCAATAAGAAAGATACCAAATAAATCAGTTGGTATAGTTTCGTGGAACCGAGATAGGATGTACTTCTGTGGTAGTTTTTTTCGTTTATTTCGATTCAAAACGGAATTCTTTGTTTTATGAAAATACAGTTTTATTTTAGAAATATTTGTCGTTCTTAATTGACATGTATTTTGTGTTGTTATACATCCTTCACTTATTTTTTGTTTTATGTTATGATTGGGTACTACTGGGAGTGGGCTTACAAAATCCTATCATTAAGATAACTAAAAAAAAAACACTAACCTTTGAGTTTATTTAACTATGATATATTGAAATGTAATTGCGCAAAAACCATGTCATTGGTTATATATATGGTAACGTTTCATTTCATAAATATGTACTAACCACAATACATCATGTTTAACCGTGAATGTTATGTATATTAACCTAACCGCATGCTGCTATTGTTAATCAATGAACAAAATAACTATTGTTTTATAATTCCAACATTTATATAAATATTAAAAAATTTTGAAGATAATGTCCTCCAGACCGATTTCAGCCACGGCGGCCAATCTCAAAAGATTAGCCAACTGCGCAGGAGATATTATAATGCACTCTTTCTTCCCTCAATCTCATAATCCGATGAGACGGCAATCCGAGCAATTACGTGCTTTCCGAGGCACGAGAGTGTACACACTTCCAACTTCCAGATCCATCCCGGAGGGATGCTACTGAGAATTTTCTGACAGAAAAATCCAATAACTTTTTATTGGCCCGACCTGGGAATTGAACCCAGGACCTCCGGATCTGCGGCCTTACATCAAGTCACTAGACCAACGAGGCAGTTTTGAAGATAGTAAGTCGCGATCGGGCGCTTATTCGATGGACATACTGAATTAGATCTACGGTAAACGACATTGCAGATGACAGTTGACAGGGAGAAATGGCGAAACATCCTGCAGAGAATAACATCAGCTTACTGCATGACCACGACCGCTCTACCATGAGCGTATCGAGTAAGAAGAAGAAATAAAGTAATTGTAGTTTTTATAATATATAAATTATTAATATTAAATTAGAATAAACGACCAAATAGCTCGGAGTGGTTTCTTTTTGTATCATACATTGTGCTAGTAATGGTTTTCCGAAGCTCGAGATGAATTATATATGCAAATGAACGGTTTGAAAGACAGACGCTAGTCTAGATTTGATATCTTGGGTTTAGTAATGGTTTGAATTACTCTAAGAGCCGAGATGGCCCAGTGGTAAGAACATGTGAATCTTAACCGATGATCGTGGGTTCAAACCCGGGCAAGCACCACTGAATTTTCATGTGCTTAATTTGTGATTATAATTCATCTCGTGCTTTACGGTGAAGGAAAACATCGTGAGGAAACCTGCATGTGTCTAATTTCACTGAAATTCTGCCACATGTGTATTCCACCAACCCGCATTAGAGCAGCGTGGTGGAATAAGCTCCAAACCTTCTCCTCAAAAAGAGGAGAGGAGGCCTTTAGCCCAGCAGTGGGACATTCACAGGCTGTTACGGTTGAATTACTCTGACTATTAGATTAGATAATATTCTCATTTTTTTTAACAAACGGTCGTCTATTCCTAACTTAACGCCTGCATTATACACCCAGACCCTGTATATATTACAGATATATATTATAGATGGTTGGCAATGCTCTTCCCGCCCCATGTCTGAGTGTTTAACGTATATAAGTATATATATCGAATTTAATCGTTTAAGTTTATAATATTTATTGTTTATTTGGTGGTGGGTGTTTGTGCAAGTCCGTCTGGGTTCCGGTTTGAAGGGCGAGTGCGTCAAAGTAATTTCAGGCGCAAGGGACATAACTTAGTTGCCAAGGCGCATTGGTGATGTACGGAACGGTTAATATTTCTTACATCGCCATTGTCTATGGTTACACGTGACCATCTATCAGGTGGCCCAATCGTCAGTCTGCCTACCAATATCATAAAACAATGTTCAAAAATATTTTTTTAATTCAGTTTTCCACAGTGAAAGGAAACCTTTGTCCAATTCCTAAAAGTGAAAACAAACAGCTGTAACATCTATACATTCAATAACTTTCACCTCACGAAGAGCATAAACAAACAAACCATAAAACAAAAGAAAATAAAAAAAAATACAAATCGACTCAGCTTTGTATTCATGACTTTCAATAAATAACAATTCCTGCTAGGTGAGAGAAATCCCCTACTATTTGCTTGTAAAATATCGTATCGAGTTTCGCAGATATTGATGTGATATGAGTTGATTAAATGATAATACAATAATATAATTCTAAAAGCCAGAATCGCTTTTTGATTTAATATTGGTTTCGATGAGATTTGAAACTAATGTTTTTGATAATGTTATTATAATTTTCTATCTATTGAAATATTTTACTGGTGGTAGGGATTTTTGCAAGCTCGTCTGTGTAGGTACCACCCACTCATCACATATTCTACCGCAAAACAGTACTACTTAGTATTGTTGTGTTCCGGTTTGAAGGATGAATGAGCCAGTTTAATTACAGGCACAAGGGACATAACATCTTAGTTCCCAAGGTTGGTGGCGCATTGGCGATGAAAGCGATGGTTAACATTTCTTACAATGCCAATGGCTATGGGCGTTTGTGACCACTTACCATCAGGTGGCCCATATTCTCGTACGCCTACCTACTCTATAAAAAAAACACTATTAAACTCCTCTCAAGAGAGCTGTTATATAAGCCATTCAATACACAATCCCATGGTCTGTCCATGGAAACTAAAAAGTTATGTGCCTTGTGCTTCACTTCCTTAAAACCAATCACAGTAATACAAATTATTATTGATTTTGTGTGGAAAAAAAATCGACATTTATGTGCTCAATTATTAAAAAAAAATTCTTTTATTTTAAATCTGCGAGTAATAGAAAACATGGTAGGGGTTGCGCTGTGAGATGTTATGTAAAAATTGTTTAAGCTTTTGTACAATTTCAATACTTATTTGAATAAAATTACAAAGTTTATTGTCACTTTAAAACCCTAGCCATGTTAATTTAAAGGTTGGCTTGGCTTTAGAAAGCGAAATGTGAAATAAAATTTTAAACTTTAAGAATTCTTCTTAAAAGTTTAAAAATGAGAGTACAATTTTTCGTCTGATTTTGTCTGAAACTTTTTGGCAGCATATTGTCTACTGTAGTTTATTTTAATATATTTTCTATATTTTATTACAATTTTATTACGTCAATTATAATCGTAAGATTTACTTTGTCTAAAAAATATTCTATAATAATAATAGCTTTTATTCAGATCAATGTTTGTATTAAAATTGGTATGTATCTATATGTATCTAGTTTGGTATTTTTAATATTCATTTCTTGCTGGTTTTCTGCAGATATGTTTGCCATTAGTCCGAGGTCAATGGGGTTAAGCAAGACTGGTTTTAATAATTCGTAGATATATAATAATAATGTTTTACAGACCGATTTTGGCCACTGCGGCCAATCTCAAGAGAAATTAGCCAATTACGCAGGAGATATTATAGTGCACAAGTGTGTGCGCAAACAAAGGTGCACTCTCTCTTGCCTCACTCATAATTCGATGGTACAGCAATCTGACACGACCGGAAAGAGTTCAGGCGCAGGGCCAACGGCTTTATACGCTTTCCGAGGCACGGGAGTGTACATACTTCCAACGACTTTCCAATTTTCTACCAGAAAAATCCATTAACGTTTTATTAGCCCGACCTGCGAATTGGACCTCTGGGTCTGCTGCCTTACATCAAGCCACTAGACCAACGAGGCAGTCAGCTGTATATTATTATACTACTAAATACTGAATATTTATTTTATTAAGGAATGTCAGTTTTTATTTATTTTACTGCTAATATATTTATTCGTATGCCACATCACTTTGACGGTTATAACGTTTTTGTTCGTTTATCTCTTGTTTTTAAAGGAAAAAATGTTATGTAGTCCTTTTAATGCTTTCAATAAGACATATGAGCCATTACTTCGCTAATGCTGGATTAGATTTGTGGGTCACAGGGGAGCGGGGATTATACTATGATATTATATAATACCATTATGAGGAGTACACGCGATCGAATACACAGAATAAATATAATATATGATTTATTGGTTTGATTTTTGATAAGAAAATTATATTACATAGGCTTTTTTAGTTTCGATTTCAAACTACGTAAGTCATCTAACATAACATATATTCTTAAAAAAATATATAGAAACTCGGGAAGATTCGGCGCATTAAATAAAATGAGCAGTGCTATTCTGTGAAAACTCACTTTGTTCCTTACTCGTGGAATCCTTAAAACCGATTTATTATAATAATAAAAATAACCGGTTTACTTAATGGTAGGGCTTTGTGCCCATCTTTATAGGTACATATACTACCACAAAACAGCACACAATACTTTGTGTGGTTGTTTTCCGGTTTAAAGGGTGACTAAGCTATTATTGAATTTGAATTTTCTGACAGAAAAACCCAATAACTTTTTATTGACCTGACCTGTGAATTGAACCCAGGACTTCCGGGTCTGTGGCCTTACATCAAGTGACTAGACCAAAGAGGCAATTTTGAAGATAGTAAGTCGCGATTGGGCGCTTATTCGATGGACTGACCGAATCAGATCTACGGTGAACGACATTGCATAGGTGTACTAGGATAACAGCTGACAGGGAGAGACGGCGAAACATCCTGAAGAGAACAACATCAGCTTACTTCATGACCACGACCGCTCTACCAAGAGCGTACCCAGTGATAGCATAATGTTGCTGCAATATATATATATGAACTGGGACCGCATGATACTATATAATATGTATTTGATTTATCTGAGTCCAGTGCTCATAAAATCATAAATTTTCCATTTCAAATAGATCCCGCTAACCTGAAGAGAGGATTCAAAATTTCGCAGCTAACAAATGGTTTACGAGGACGCGAGTAATTTTTCACGTTGAGCGGATTTCAAGCGTTATCTAAGGATAATCTTTTCTTCATTATTTCCATTCTTGTAATGTGAGCGTGTTATGAAAAGTATTTACTTGGATAAAATGTTCTGTAGAGGACTGCATAAATGGATAACATCCAATATGTACCGCCAAACAGTTACTCTGTTGACAAACTGCAATACTTTTAGTTTTAGTTTTTCGCTGATATGGTTTCGACTGTGGCTTCTAGTTTGGCTTCATATAAATAGACTTAATTTTATAGGTCTCATATGGTATTATAGACAGAATATGAAATGACCTTTTAATGCTAATGTGTATAAGAACAAAGATGGAGATTACCAAAGATCGAGGCTCCGATCAGAGTAAGTACAATTCAGAATTTCTCTTGTCATTTAATTTTGGTTGTCTGATGCACGGGTAACACCAGTTTAGGAGTCAGGGTAACTTTTTATAATATGTATGTAATGGAGAACAATAAAGTATTATTATTATATTTTTAACATTAAAATTTCTCTTTTTTTAAGTAAGAAGGTACATCACTACGTACGGGCCTGAACCAAGTGTATAGCTAGGGGAGTTATTATTGTGTATATGATTATTTAACTCATGAATAGTGGTGTGAACGAAAAGTATCATGGAAAACCTTGAATGTGTCGGAAACAATTAGCTATATGCCAACTTGCTAGGGAACAATGTTTAATTAGTTTAAGACTTTTTTCCGAAGGTCATGAGGCCTTTCCTCAGCAGTGGGCTACTTAAATTACTTAACTACTTAATGTTATGTTTTAGCACAAGTTTAATGCCTCGTTGGTCTAGTGGCTTGATATAAGGTCGCAGATTCCGAGATTTTGCGTTTAAGCCCCAGATGGGGCTGATAAAATATTATTGGGTTTTATTTTCGAAGATTCAGAAATACATAAAGCCGTTGGAAAAATGCTTGAACTCTTTCCGGTCGTGTGGGAATGCTGTCCCATCGGATTACGGGAGTTAGGCATAAGAGGCTGCATCTATGTTTCCACACACACTTGTAAATTATAATATGTCCTGCACAGTTAGCTAATCTCTCTTGAGATTGGCCGCCGTGGCAGAAATCGGTCTCGATGGCATTATTTAATATATATTTAATGTTTTATCTTTCATTCAGCACAAGTTATTCAAATCATTTTTCATTTCTATATCACAGTAGTACTGTTGATTTTATTTTAATTGCAGATGCATTAAATTATCTACATAAAATTATTTAATACTATCTGTGCCCGCAGTTTCACTCGCGTATAACTTAAAAAAATCCCTAAGAACAGACTTGTAATATTTCAGTATATACAACATTTTTAGTTTTATTTGCGTACGATATTAGTATTTATTCAAGGAAATAAATACGTATGTATGTATGAGTACTTTCAAACAACCTACTCAACTACCCGTTGTAATAATATGTCACAACTATAAAAAGTAATAACAATTGTCTATGTCTATTTTCGGTCTTATCTCGATATCTTTCATAAGAATTAATATTTTATAAAAACGAATTTGCAAATAATGCAGCTGAACCCTATTTAACATTATTGATCGTATAGATCTGAGTTCAACTTACATTGAAGTTAAATCTCTGAAACTGTCCATTTTTTAACTTGGTTTTGTTCCTATAAAATTTCAATCATCATCATTTATAGGACTATTATAGGACAGACTATCATTTATAGGTAGCTAAAGTTTGAGCCAATGCTACTGAATAGTTATTTTATAGCAATTTTATCGAATCAATGCTTAACGTGATTCTTTTAATTGACATAATTCTATTATTTATGAACCGTTCTATTAGCACAAGTTTACTGCCTCGTTGGTCTAGTGGCTTGATATAAGGTCGCAGATTCCGAGATTTTGCGTTTAAGCCCCAGATGGGACTGATAAAATATTATTGGGTTTTTATTTCGATTGAAATAAAACAAAACACTAAATTTTAAATGAAGTTAGTTACATTGGTGAAAATCACACTAAAATCCGTTAAATCGTTTCTAAGATTAGCTTGCATAAACGCACAGACAAAAAACAAAAATTTTAACAATCATTGTTTTGGGTTCTGTTGCGTTGATAACGGCCCCCGGTAATCGTTTTACTGATACATCTTCAATGTACAGACAGCAGATAGTAATAATTTAATTTAAGTTTAATATTTTACAATTTAATATTTTGAGTAAACTTACTAAGTAACGGTTTCGCAGTTTTATTGTAATTAGCTTTTATGATAAACAAAAAAAAAAAAAAAATTAAATGCCTATCTATGTAATTTAAATAAAAACTAAATAACTTGTTAAGTGTAACTAACCACAAAAAAACCTTCCAATACCTACCTATGAGATTACATACATGTATAGTGCGTCTTTACAAATCGCTAGGGCCTTGAATATCGCAAAACGGACACAACCATCAACGACGGCTGCCCTCACATTGTCATCGTCGTAACTTTTAAAATATTTGTCCAAATGACATTGTGTAAAAAACAATGTTTATCTACTTAAATATCAGAAGTGATAAAAGTATTTGTTTCGATAAGAATCAATTTGTTAATACAAAATTTGAATTTTGGAAATAAATATCAAATTTTATTATATTTTTGAATCACTATTTTAGCGATAATGGTTGACACATAAAATATAGATATATGTTGTCGCGGAGTTTTTTGTGGAACTATTTAAGAGATACATTACCACCAGATATTATATTCGTATAACTCTTACGGTTTTTGGAGCGCAGGCCAGAATGGCTCGCAGATAGGAGATTTTTTTCCGACTTTCGTGACACTTATTGTTATATTTTGGCCAATTTAATCAATAGCAGTATTATTTTTAGCCTATATGTTGTTCGTGAAAGAGTAACAAACATCCATACAAACTTTCGCGTTTATAATATGTAGAAGATATTTATAAATTGCTGATTTATAAAATAAAATAACCATTTACAGCCGTTTGTATAAAGTATAGTTTATTAAGTTTTAATTTGATATGATTTATGTTTATCTTTGATTTTCAGTCCAATGATTCCTTTGATCATTGAATTCATCAACAAAATAGGAAAACTGTAAGCTATTTAAATGGTAAGAGTTAATGATAAAAATTTGTATTTAGTATTTTTTTTTTAAAATAATAATTTTGTCATCTATTTCTTTTCACAAAACAAGACCTCGTGTTACGATATAAGCTTAGTGTTTAAAATTTAGGAAACTTCTTACAGTAACATACACTTGATGTTTTTTATGTTATAAGTAAGCGGATGGCAAACGGGCCACCTGATGACCGAAGTGGTCACCACCTCCCTTAGACATCTAAGAAATATTAATTCTTACATCGCCATCGATCTTGGAACTATGATCTCATGTCCGTGTCTGTAGTTACACTGGCTCACAACCGGACGCAACGCAATAATACTAAATATTGCTGCTTCCGTAACAGACTGTGAATGTCCCACTGCTGGGCTAAAAGCCTCCTCTCCTCTTTTTGAGGAGAAGGTTCGGAGCTTATTCCACCACGCTGCTCCAATGCGGGTTGGTGGAATACACATGTGGCATAATTTCAGTGAAATTAGACACATGCAGGTTTCCTCACGATGTTTTCCTTCACCGTAAAGCACGAGATGAATTATAATCACAAATTAAGCACATGAAAATTCAGTGGTGCTTGCCCGGGTTTGAACCCACAATCATCGGTTACGATTCACGCGTTCTTACCACTGGGCCATCTCAGCTCATATTGCTGCTTAGCAGTTGAATATCTAACATGTGCGGAGCTTGTGTTTATTAAGGGCCTGTAAACAGATCACCAGGTAATATATTAATTATTGTATGTATACTTCTTCAAATGGCTTCTTTGATATCTCTTATCCTTAAACACTAGTATCATTTTATCTCTGTTTCAAATATAATGTACATAGTTACGTTATTTCTTGCATAATATACAACATATTGCGATGTCTCTTCGCGCATATATTGTATTACTTAAAAGTCTACACGTCAGTCCCAAGCCTTAACAAGCTTGTGTATGTAATCAAACAAGCAATTTTATTTTATTTTGATTTATTACATATAATATAATAAAAAATAACTACAAAGTTTTTTGACGGTTTAATAAAATATATATTCAGATTCGGTGTAAACATAAATTTAATACACTTAAAATAAAGATTCAAAATCTGGAATAAAATATAATTTGATTAAATGTTTGATATATATTAAAGAGCATATATATATATAATAATGTTGGTTGTTCTGTTTTTGTGATCAAGAATTGCAGTGTATCACAACGAATGCATTCCGTTTTACTTTTTTATTTTTTTACGTCACTCGGTCGACGTGAAATTCGACACGAAATTAAATTAGTTGGATAAATGTCAGTGGACTGATATTGAATACAGTTTTGTCGATGAAAATGTTTGTTGATGATTTTACAACATTTTAACATATTTAGAAGCAAGACATTTTATTTATGAAACCAAATCTGTTCGAACACAGATAAAATTCATTTCATTTCAGTTCAGAATTACGTCGGTTTCTTTGTCTATTCATAAACAATATTTAAAAAGTTTTCTTTAACCAAATTTATTTCGCGAGACATTGGTAAAACCATTGTCTCATCATTACTATATTTTAAAAAGAATTAAGTTTTCAAAAGTCTTGACGTTCATACACATTTATTAAAATGGTTCTTTATAGTTATTTATTTATTCTTAAATAGCTGAACGACAGACCTTTTTGGACTAGATAGTTTTTATAATGAATACTATAAAAAGTTCTCAATTGTATAATTGATCGATTTATCGATATAGTCGGCTAAGCTTGAGTTTTTGTATCAGTTAACATCTCGTTGCTCTAGTAGCAATCTTATTTAGTTATCAAGGTACTGGGTTCGTATTTTGAGGCAGTACAAAATGAAGTGGTATTTCTATAAATAAATTCTCATTGACAGCGGAAAGTTATAAATTTGGCAGTCTTACACTCCCGTGCCTCGTAAAGCTCGTGAAGCGTCCTATCTCTATCCATTAGCGTCAGATCGCTATCCCATAGACCTATGAAAGTAAGTATATTCTACGCAATTGTATTAACACCGCTGAGCATTGCTGTCGTGGCTGTAATTGGTCGGGAAGACACCATTATCCGAATAATAGCACATGATTAAAACTACATTTTTTTTTTTTTATAGAAAAGGAAGGCGGACGAGCATATGGGCCACCTGATGGTAAGTGGTCACCAACGCTCTTAGACATTGGCATTGTAAGAAATGTCAACCATCGCTTACATATCCAATGCGCCACCAACCTTGGGAACTAAGATTTTATGTCCCTTGTGCCTGTAATTACACTGGCTCACTCACCCTTCAAACCGGAACACAACAATATCAAGTATTGCTGTTTTGCGGTAGAATATCTGATGAGTGGGTGGTACCTACCCAGACGAGCTTGCACAAAGCCCTACCACCAGTAATTAACATTCTTAACTTTACAAATTAAAGATTGGTAGTACAATATTCCTGTAGATACGTCATTGTGTGATGGAAGGAAACGTGTCTTTATAATTATTAAACATTAGAGTTGCACATCTAAGCTTCATATAAAAACGAATGGCTGAGCTTAGAATGTCATCCTTAATTTTTCACCATTATATTGGATCCAGGACGATAAATCAGGATATCTACAAAATATCGAGTAGATGTCCAACGTCTACGTGGCGGGATACTGTCTAGAGCATGCTAATGATCTGTAAGGACAGCTGCAGACGGAGCACATGCCGTGCGATGTCTAGGAAAATATAAAACGTTTCGCGAAAGAGATAACGATTTTGCAAATTTATGAGCCTCTCCTAACAAGAGAAGTTCTCATTGAGCGTGAGACGTGTCTCTATGATATGAGTTCTCATCGAATTGTGTTTTCTCTTAAACATTAACCCTTCGTTCCAAGCATCAAATAGTAAACACACCACAGCGGCAGTATGAAGAGCGTATATGTAAAATCTAGGATGAGGTAAGATGTTTTTGTGGTGATAGTGGACTGCTAGGATATTTGTGTCCAATCCTTAAATATTTGAGAGATTATATGAGCTAGAAGGAGTCAAACTGCAGTGGTTGTACTTGATTATCCTTTGCCCACTTGAGTGGACTTGAGTGCACCTGTGCACTATCTGCGCACATAATTGTGTAATATTATATCTCCTGGACAGTTAGCTCGTCTTCATGTATAAAAGCCATCGTGGCCGAAATCGTGTTTCAATATTTGTTTATTGTTCAAAACAATTCTGACAACCTACTAATAATTAAGAGTGAATAAAAATAAAGTTAACATTAATCATATGACCCATATTAACGCTATAATAATACCCGTTCCTAAATATATTTTTTTAAATCCTTAACAGCAATAAGCATTTCATAAAATAAATCTCTTATATTGGCAAGAACTTTAATTCACGCAACAAAATAAATACGTAAAAGTGTGAAAATCGCTCCGTTTGTAAGCTGCTTAATCTCTTTATATCGTTCACGTGTTCTATCGGCAGGTAATAAATCGGCATGAATGCGATTCGTTTAAAAAGTTAAAACTGAGGCCAAAGAAATAACGAGCGAAAATAAAGGTAGTCGATAATGTATTCCAACCGCGTATAAGCAATTCCTGTGTATTACAACAATGGAATTTGGTTTTTAAGTTCGAAAACTTTGATTTTATTCTATTCGTTAAATTAATTTTACGATATTTTTGCCCTGGAGAGCTATTCTGTAACTCACTTGATTAATAGCGCGTAAAATTTTGACAACCGACTTATGGTGATATAGTATTTTGATGAGTGTATTCTTGATTTGTTATAATGGTTACGGTCAATGTCGCATATCGATTTCTGACATTTACGCCCTTTTTCTATGGTGAGTGTAGATTTTGTTCTTATATAATGACTAAAACAAAATATACTCGTACTCGACACACTCGTACATTGATAATATGATATTACGTTAATTGTATCCTTTGTGATAAACATTTTCGCGTACATTATAGAATACATATTCTTTTAATGGTAAAAATATATTTAAATTTTAATTATTTTCGAAACTATGCATTTTTATAATATATATATATTAATTTTTAAAAAACAAAAAAATCCTTTGTTATAATTATTAACGTTAATGTCGTTCTAGATTGTAATACCTGTTCACAGAAGCTCTACTTATATATATAGCTTGTTGAATAAACGTAAACGACATATTTTATTCTAGAACAAATTTCAATTATTAAGTTTCGGTAACATTTCGCGCCAATCGTAAGCTGGATATATGTGGTAGTCCATTTAGCTCTACCGAAAAAAGAATGAACGGTAATCGTAGGCTAACTTGCAAATATATGCGACATGGGATCAGAAAAGGAATAAAAAATCAACTAGGTCGATAGTGTTGCGTTTTTACCGTTTTTTCAATGTTGATGGTCAACGTTATCACGAATAATGACTTTATATATAACTTGCTCGTAACAGCTACTGTTTTATTTCTTGTTTTTGAAAAGTCATTTCAATTAAATGTTTACGTATAAATAAAAATAAAAAAAATGAATACAAACTTGCATGTACACTTAGATTTCTGAATAAAAAATTGATTACCTGGAATATCATTTTATATGGTCGAAATATAAATAGTTTATTTATATCATAAGATTACATTTAGTAAACGATAATAACTGCAATAGTATAAAACTGTGTCGCAGTTGCTTACGCCCACCCACAAAGCGACATCTCTGTTATTATAAAACATTTTTAATTGCACAAAATTAAAGAAAAGAAAGAGACGATAGAATTAATAAATTTAACAAATTAAAATACTTTAAACCATTGAACAAATAATAAGAATTAAAAATGCAGATAAAACATTGTTTGACTCAAATTTTTATGTTACTATTTACATATATATTAATCTTAAAAAGTTACATGAATTATCAAACAAAATAATATTTATACATTTAATTATCATTAGCTCGTTAAGTTAAATTAACCATAAATCACGTTTACATTATCCATAATGAATATATTAACCATAATGAATATATTCAGCCAATTTTATACCAACATTGGGCCCAATTTAGAAAAGTGGTTGTACTTGATCTAATCCATCGTTAATTAAGAGCGAAGTTTAATGTTGCACGGTTCAGTTAGTCAGTGTAATTACATAATTATCGGTGCAAGGACATGCTAACGGAGAAAATGCTGTTGGCAATGTATTAGTAATTTAAGAGATTAAAGTTAGTATATACATGTCCCACTGCTGGGCTAAAGATTCCTCTGCTTGAAGTGACGATTGGTTGCTTATTGCAACGCTGCTTTTGTGTATTTTTATTTTTCTGCGGTTGTGTATTTTTTGTCTCGTAGTGGTAGTGGTTAACCTTCAGAAAGGTACCCGGGTCCGGGTTATGTGGGATTCTTACCCACTAAAATCACTGCGATGCCCGTCCACAGCACGGATCGGAGAGGCTGCGGGATCGTGTTGATATAACGCATCTGCGGCCTCTCCCGTGTTGCGATCCGCTCGTTGCTCAGCGGAGCTCTCCTCAGGGGGCGAAGGTAATCTTGCCCACCTCCCCGCACACTTCACTAGTGTTTACGGCAGCGCGAGGCCATCCCGGCTGCCGTCCTCCTCAGGGCCGTCTGAAATAGGTCACGCGAGGCCCCCACCTCACGAATCCACGGCCCCAGGGTTTTGTCCTATCTTTTAAGCCACGGGCGTCGGGGCTGTGGGAGAACCGAGATGACGCCGTCGTTATTTCCGCCGAGCAGGATAGGCCCTTTCCCGTTCCCGCTCCGCCGTCTCCTTCTGGACCATGACGATCTCACAGAAGGAAGCTACGGCCTAATATATGTCACACATATTCATCCAACATTAAGCTTAGTACAAGTGATAGTAGATTTTATTTCGATAGCGCTTAATTTATAAACGTATAAAATATAAACAATACAAAGAAACATAATAAAATTACACTCTAATTCTGTATACTTTGTTAGTATTTAAATAAGCTTTTACATATACTGACATTCTGTTTAATTATAATATATATTTTTATTTATGAATGTGTATGTAGGTATACTTAAATATTTACTTTATAAGTTAGTGTAATTTCATTATAATGTAATTATATATATTTAATAATGTCATGTACACTCCTATCTTTCCTTTTCTTTCTTCCTTAGCCTTAAGGTTGCCTGGATGAGATCTTGCTGTCTTAGAAATAAGGTAGCCTATTAGCGCCTTTCTTGTCTGTATTATATGTTCGTTCATTTGTTTACAATAAAGACTGTTTGTATTGTATAATTAAATTCGACATTGAAATTATATTTCCGTTGCAGTACAGTTGCATTAATTTTTTCATTTTATTTACTTCAACTTATCTTAACACTTGTGACACGGACAAGAAATTCTGTATTTTTTTGTTTCATTAGTGTTTGTAATTCATCTAGTGTTCGACAGCGAGTGAAAATATCAGAAAACCTACTTGTATGGGATGAAAATCTGTCACATCATTCACCGATCCACTCTGGAGCAGCGTGGTATACCTTATAAGCTTCTTCGCAAATGTAGGCGATTGCTGTTCAGAGGCTGTTACTTTAATTTTTACTTTTATGAGCCTTAAAACTGAGGAGGTAATAGGAGCTCTGATGGATAAACGACAGCCGAGTAAATTAACGTTCGCTGGCCCAAAGTTATCGTTCTTTCTACCATATCAATTTTAGCTTAATCGAAACGCGACTGTACGTGTTCCCCGTGACTCAATTAACTTCTGTTGAGTCGCTGATTAGTTTTTAGAAACGCTTACCCTTGATTGAATGGTTACGGGGTTTCCTAGTAGTTGTAACACATTACAAACGTTAATCTATTTTTTGCAGTGTTTCTATGTGTGTTTGTAATAATTTCATACTGAGAAATATGAATCACGAGATTGCAAATCGATTACTAAACTATTTTAATTGTACTTAACTCAAACGCAACTATGTAAAACTCGAGAACAGATATAAGACAAATTACTATAGATAGAAGATAAATTATTATTTACTTATGTTATTTATCGAGTAAAATATCATAATAAATCGGTTGAGTGATAAATTGAAGCTTGTCTAGGTCTACCTTCGAATTAATAAATATATCTGAGTTATTTCAAATTATTTTTACCTTTTCCGAATTAAATATATAATATTTTCATATATTTGTATTTAAATCTTAAAATATTTTTGTTATTAATGTTATAATAACTCGTGCTATATACAAAGGTTATCTGAAAGATAACCTTTGATAGCTTGTTTACCAATAATACTTTTTTATTTGTTTTTTCTTTTTTATTTTATTTTTTTATGTTAACCTAAAAATAACTTTATATCATCCGTTTTAATCATCTTAATAACCAGTATGTCGGGAGGGAAAACTACCCACGATCAAAAAAAACCACGCAGTGTTGGCGTCAGCTGTCGGTTGCGGATATATACCAAATCCTTATGTAATTGACTTAAAACATAAAATATATTTCAAAGATTAAATTTTAAAGTATTTTTTAATTGTTATAAAAACATTTATTCCGTTGACAAGGGCAAGCGAACGATGTTGACACACTTTTTTGCACCGTTAAGATGCGTATATTCCTTTAAGCTGGCGTAAAAATGTCATACGAGTCGTCGTAAATTTTATAACGTGCAATTTCGCACCAAGAAATTCATTATCAGTAGTTTTCCAAGAAAATTATCTCGCAAATTTTGCGTTATTATTAAACATGACATGACTTTAATTTTATTATTGAACATCCTCATATTTAATACATAAAAGCGTTTCCTAAAAAGTATACGAAAAAAGTCGTAAATAGCTTAAAGAAGATATCGTAATATAATTAAAATTTTATAAAAATAAAAAATTTATTAAAGTGTACTTAGATAAAAAGTATCGTATTTTAAATTCAAATGGGCAACGTAAAAAAAATAATATTAAAATCAGGCCATTTCATTTTGAAAAGAGAATTTATAAGGTAGGTGTGAAAAAAAAAATTGCTATTAATAAACACGAAGCGTTTGAAATGTCATATGTTTCAATTAAAGGGGGTTACGAAGCGAACGTAATACATGACCTTGCTTGGACGTTGGTAATGTGTCTTGAATAAAAAAGAAGACGCGAATTTTAAAAAGGTAAATTTAAAAAGTAAAAAATGTTTGACAACCTTTTTTAAAAGACTTTTGCTCTAGTTTTTATTTTAATTATCGGGTGATTTTGACCTTTTAATTTTAATGCGAACTATTTTAATAATTAGATCATATATACAACAAGGTGAATATTAAAAGATAATAATAAGTTGATATGTTTTAATTAATTTGTTAAGGATTATAAATTAAATCTTCCGTACTTATTGAAGACACTGAATTTTTCACGTAAAATCTATTTAAGATAACATGAATAATCGTTTCGATAGGTACCGGCTTTATTTTGAAATATATGTATTTAATTGAGCGTATACATAGCACAATTTCAATGAAAAACTGATTCAAATTATCATTTTGTAATATTATATACCTATATATTTTTATTTAGTTAAATCTAAACCTATTGATATATTTGAACCAAGTAGTTTAGCATCAACGAATGTAGGCAGATTTTACTAATAAAAGTTAAAAAAAAGTAAGTTTAAGTCTGGCATATGGGTTTGTTTATGTTTAAAGAAGAAAGCATCGATAAATATGTTTTTTTACACTAAAAAATCTATTTAATACTTACCTTTTGTATAATAGGTTTTTTAAATTTGAAATGATTCATCGGTACGTACCTGGAAACAAAAGAAAAACTAAATTAATTGTGTTAATTACTAAGCTCTTAAAAAAAATATGTTGTAAATTAATATAATAAT
This sequence comes from Nymphalis io, assembly GCF_905147045.1. Lineage (NCBI taxonomy): Eukaryota > Metazoa > Arthropoda > Insecta > Lepidoptera > Nymphalidae > Nymphalis > Nymphalis io. The sequence continues at coordinate 5,929,203 of NC_065911.1, forward strand.
ATATGGCACAATTTAATGTTTTAAAATTACGAATATATGTAGCTTACAAAATAAAATGCAACAAAAAATATGTCATATATGATACGTGGCTTATTAATAAATAGCTGAAAAATAGTCCTTGATTTCGGAATGAACTTGATTTGAGTTTCCTTATACAATTATTGTAGTACCGTAAATATTTATATAATAAATTTAAAATTAAATATATGCCACAGTTATATCAATACAAAATATCGGAATAATTTATGAAAACAACCATGTGTTCCTGAAGCGAGAGTAAGTTTAACCGCTGACGATCTCGAGAGAGTTCAGTGTGAACCCTGCATTTACAAACTTGTGAGGAAACTCGGTACCTATTCCTCTAACACGGAATATTTTTACCAAGTATCGTGGCAGTTTAGAGAGTATGCATTTACTGTTTCTTTTTTGCAGTTAACCACAATCGTACATAGTGGCAAGATCTGATGCAGTCTAAGCTGGAATTGCTTAATGTTTAGAATATACGCTTGAAGGACATTTCACACCTTGACTGTACGCTTAAGGAATAAGCAGGCGAAATTTTGTCGTGCCATTGACACGCATTAATGACATTTCAAATCCATATCAAATGTCACTACGCATAAATTCGTCATTTATCTCAAATATACTGTGAACATATAAGGAAGTGAAACTGCGAGTAATCTATAAAAAAAAACTATGAACCACGACACCGTAACAGCCTGTGAATGTCCCACTGCTGGGCTAAAGGCCTCCTCTCCTCTTTTTGAAGAGAAGGTTTTGGAGCTTATTCCACCACGCTGCTCCTATGCGGTTAGTAGAATACACATGTGGCATAATTTCAATGAAATTAGACACATGCAGGTTTCCTCACGATGTTTTCCTTCACCGTAAAGCACGAGATGAATTATAATCACAAATTAAGCACATGAAAATTCAGTAGTGCTTGCTCGTAACCCACGATCATCGGTTAAGATTCACGCGTTCTAACCGCTAGACCATCTCGGCTATCGAATTATTATTTCAGAAATATCTATTAATTAATACATTTTTTGGGTTTCTGTAAGTTTTTTCGGTGTACAATAAAAGTATATTCTCATGTAATTTACATTCGATTCGAGTCGAAGCGACTTTTATTATATTTTTTCAGTTAATCAATGGCCACGTTATATGGCAAATATTATTATGATATTTTAATTTATGTTGATTGTTGGTGTTAGAAATATAATCGAATTCGTCAATTGAGTCTATGGTTGTGTTTTACTTATAGGTTAACCTTGTAAAATACTGATAATTAAAACAACAAACATACTTGTAACAATCTACTGCCTCGTTGGTCTAGTGGCTTGATGTAAGGCCGCAGACCCGGAGGTTTTAGGTTCAATTCCCAGGTCGGGCCTATAAAAAGTTATTGGGTTTTTCTGTCAGAAAATTCTCAGTAGCAACTCGGCGTCTGGAAGTTGCAAGTGTGTACACTCGCGTGCCTCGGAAAGCACGTAAAGCTATTGGTCCTGCGCTTGAACTCTTTCCAGTCGTGTCGGATAGCCGTTCCATCGGATTATGAGAGTTAGGGAATAGAGAGTGCACCTGTGTTTGCGCACACACTTGTGCGCTATAATATCTCCCGTGTAGTTGGCCGAAAGTAGAGACCGAAATCGGTCTGGAGGACATTATTAACAATCTGCTTACTTGGAGGTTTTATATAATGACTTTACTATGTCTTTTTTTAATTGTCTTATTCGGTTTTCAAATGCAATGTAAAAATATATCATGTTTATTTGTATTATTCACTAAATATCTCATACATATCAATAATAGTGTAATCAGTAACCAGTTTATTAATACTAACCGCGTTACTTAGCGTATAGATTTAATAATTACGATGGCGGTACCAAAACTGAATTATCTTCAAATTTCTAAACTTCGTAGACGTTCATCTTGCGGTTTTCGATCTTAAATCTTGTTACCAAAGCTTATGTATTAGAACTTTAAACGATTTTAAGGTTTTAGCTGAATAAGGATGTAATAAATTTATTTTTTATTTATATGCTATGTTTTCTTAATGGTAGAGCTTTGTGCAAATTTGGGTAGGTACCATCCACTCACTACGTATTCTACTGATAAGTAGCAATACTTGGAATTATTCTATTCCGATTTGGAGGGTGAGTGAGCCAAGGTTATCACCCAAGCACAAGGGATATAACATCTCAGATCCCAAGTTTTACATGTTTTTTAATATTTTTTACAGAGGCAATATCTATAGGCGATGGTGACCACATCACCTGGTCAATTCGCTAGTTTATCTACATATATTAAATTTAAAAAAAAATAGTGGTAATATGTGTGCTTGGTCTATCGAGTGGTATTTTCGTGTTAAGCACTTCCCGTACCCCAGATACTTTATCATGCATCACTTATCAGTTATCTAGGTATTGTTGTGTTCCGGTTTGAAGGGTGAGTGAGCCAGTGTAATTGCAGGCACAAGGGACATACCATAGGTTAGTGACGCATTGGCTATGTAAGGGATAGTTAACATTTTTTACAATGCCAATGGTGTTGGTGACCACTTAGTATATGCTATACCATATACTATAAAAATAAAAGAAATCACGTAAAGTCGTTAGTCATGCGCCTGAACTCTTTCCGATCGGGTCGGATGGCCGATCCTTCGGATTAAGAGAGTGTGGGATGAGAGAGTGCACCTGTGTTTACGTACACACATGTGCACTATAATATGGCCAGAGCAGTTAGTGTGAATAGCCACCGTGGCCAAAATCAGTCAGGGCTTTGTTTATAACCCATTTTGACGAGTTTTATTTTCAGTGTTGTATTGTATTGTTGTGTTTTTATATTTATTTTGACTCAGATTAAAGCTTGTTTTATTCTATAAAATATTAATTCAATTTTTATACATATTGGCGTAGTTTCTTTGATTTTATGTGAATATAAGCTATACAATGATTTATTTCATTACTTATACTTTTTTATTACTTTTTAACCGTGGCTTCGTTCGCGTGTTATCAGTTATGTTACGATGTATCTCAATTAACAAATGTATGCTTAAAATCAAATACAAATGGACTTCACGCCTATTTTTGAATGGCGAATTCGGTCTTATTTAATAATATTTTAATTAGTGCATAATATCTAGTTATTATAGGCGTTTATCTTTAATTTTTCATTTCTATGCGGTATATATAGGACCTTACTTATAAACGCTGCATACCAATTGATTGATTCAGCAATGCTGTGTCTTCTTCCGAATATCAAATCAACAGTGACAGAAAGAGACAAATCAGTGTTTAACTACACAGCCGCTAAGCGACGTCTTTTCGGTTAACATTATTATGGGTATTCCGTATTATTATTTTAATCAGATTGCAAATTGGCTTGGCGTAATTACTCACTAAGTACAGATATAAAGTTTGTCAGAGAAAACTACAAAAATGTAATAGTTCTTTGTTGGAAAATCCCTAGAACGCGTGAATCTTAACCGATGATCGTGAGTTCAAACCCAAGCACCACTGAATATTCATGTCCTTAATTTGTGTTTATAATTCATCTCGTGCTTCACGGTGAAGGAAAACATCGTGAGGAAACCTGCGTGTGTCTAATTTCATTGAAATTCTGCCACATGTGTATTTCATCAACGTGGAATAAGCTCCAAACCCTCTCCTCAAAAAGGGGGAGGAGGCCTTAGCCCAGCAGTGGGACATTAACAGGCTGTTACTGTTATTAGTCAGTAATTGCGTGGTGTTAGGAATATGATCCTGCGATGTTATTAGCATGTACTAGCTGTACATCCCAATTTCGTAAGTGTAAAATAAAATATTATCATTTTTTTTCTCTATAAATAAAGATAAACTATTGGATTAAAAAATATTGAAAGGTACTAGGAGGCGGACAATTAAGGATTAGGTTTTTAAATAAATAATCGGAAGCAATATATTAAAAAAAAAAAACAAAAAATTAAGAAAAGAAAATCTGGATGTTGATAACAGTGTCACCCGTATCAGATCCATCTATATATAGATAAGAACTATCCATATGACCCCATAAAATAAATGATAACATTTCATCAAAATCGGTCTAGCCGCGTAGGAGGAGAAGAATTACGAACGAATTTTAAACATAAATATTGAATTTCTTAAAAATAATTATACTATACATATAATAATTATATAAAAACTTTTTAGTTCATTCATCAAATTCTAATAATAAGCCACAGAGAATAAATTATTTCAATTAGTTTCCGATAGCACGTTAATTAAAAGTTGGTAGTTAATGAACTAACTTTATTGTTTATTAGAATAGTTATTATGCGCCATTCCGAATCGAAGCAGCTAAGCCTTCTCCTCAAAAAGAGGAGAGGAGGCCTTTAGCCCAGCAGTGGGACATTCACAGGCTGTTACGGTATTATGCGCTAATCCTAATTTCAGAAAATTTTATTAATGTTATATAATGCCATTTGATGTCAAGTGATTAAATAACAAACATCCGATATTTATTTAAACATAAAACGACATACGTATATATGTTTATCGAGTGGTTAGTAAATACATTTATATAAACAATTCGATCAATGTCATGCAAAACTATTTTGTCACTTGAGTAAATAGCACACATCCAAAAAAAAGAGTAACCTGTTAATATCTCACCGCTGGTCTAAGGCCTCCATTCATTTTGAGAAAATATTTTTTGAGCTTATTCAACCAGAATTAGCTGCTTCGATTCGGAATGGTGAATACATCCAAATATATTTAAAAAAAAAATCCGACACACGCATGTTAAATTACAATGTTTCCTTCATCGCCGAGCACGAGATGAATTTTAAACAAAAAATTTAGCACATGAAAATTCCGAGATGCTTATCCGGGTTTGAACCCGTAATCTTTAATTATGATTCCCGTGTTTTAACCACTGGGCCATCTCGACTCCAAGCTAATTAGCTTGTCATGCTAAGTCAAAACTCATTAATATTTGTGTTTAACTATGAATTATTTTGAGGAGAAGGTTTGGAGCTTATTCCTTCAAAAAGAGGAGAGGAGGCCTTTAGCCCAGCAGTGGGACATTCACAGGCTGTTACGGATTACGGATGAATTATTTTTATTTAATTCTTTTATAAAATTAACTAAAAATATATACGATATTATTATTATTTGAGAATACATAATAGAACATAACTAATATATGTATTGTTCTGTCTAGCTTAAAAAGCTGCAGATCCCGAGAGACTGTTTTCAAAACCTGGATCGATCCGATAAAAAGTTATTGGGTCAAGAAATTAGTAGCTCAGTCGTGTCGGATTAGTGTTCCATCAGATAGTGAGAGAGTTCAACTGTATTTGCACACACTTGTGCAACATATATATTGTTGCACGATTTGTCAGTCTAACAGCAGGGACAACATCGTCGTTCCCAAGGTTTTGGCAATGTGATATTAAATATTATTTACACTTCCAATAATTATGACGGTTGTGACCATTACCATCAGCTGATCAATTAACCAGTCTGCCTACATTTAAATTTAAAAATAGATTAATTCCATTTACACAAAACATAAATTAACATAAAATTTATATCAACTCAATGAAACTTACGAATGCTTTAGGCAACGGCTTGTTATCTATAATTTATAGATTGTTGTATCGGCGCTTTCGAGGGTGAAATTAAAACATCCCACCTAATTGGGAAGTTTGTGAAGTTGACAATCTTCTGCCGCTTGAATATTTTATGGCGTCCCTGGGAGGGGTTCTTAAATTCGAATGCGTAACTTTTGTCATATTTGTTCGAATACAATTATAAAGATTTATATTCACTTATCTTAATATAAATTAGAATAATGTATTTTTATAACAACTTATTATAATAAGAAGGAAGCCGAGATGGCCCAGTGGTAAGAACGCGTGAATCTTAACCGATGATCGTGGGTTCAAACCCGGGCAAGCACCACTGAATTTTCATGTGCTTAATTTGTGATTATAATTCATCTCGTGCTTTACGGTGAAGGAAAACATCGTGAGGAAACCTGCATGTGTCTAATTTCACTGAAATTCTGCCACATGTGAATTCTACCAATCCGCATTGGAGCAGCGTGGTGGAATAAGCTCCAAACCTTCTCCTCAAAAAGAGGAGAGGAGGCCTTTAGCCCAGCAGTGGGACATTCACAGGCTGTTACGGCTATTATAATAATTAGTAGTGGTGGCGACATGGCTCAGCGGATAGGAATCTACATTCCGTAATCTACATTCCTTAACTCCGTATTATGAAAAGTATTTTCATGAAGCAATACCAAAAATATATTCTCGAAATAATTAGACGTATTTTTTTTTAAACTGTTTTCATAAAAAATAATGCATCGTCTACAAAAGCTTTATAAAATTCTACACGAGGTCATGATTTGTAAAATAGAAATTTTTAAAATGTTATTTGTATATATTGAAGGCTTTAATGTATTAATAAAAAAAAAAAAATTACAAAGATCGACCTCGAATGTTAAATGATGACGTATTTAAGCTTGATCTATTCATATAACCGTGTTTCACTTATTCTATGGCGCACTTATGACGTAAGAAGTAAACAAGAGCATCCGAAATCAAATATTTACGTTCAGGAAATGGGTCAGCATAAACAAGCTGTCTTCATCCATTTAGAGATGCGGGTAATATATAAATATATATTTATATACGCTCTTAATCTAAGTATGTGTGATTATTTATTTATATATATAAATTCAAGGATTCAGTTTTGCTTTCGACAGTTCTATTGTTTTACAGTTATTGGTTAAGATTTCGCGTTGTATGTTATAATAATAATAATATCCTGGGACATTTTTAACACACGGCCTGATCTGATCCCAAATTAAGCTTGTACAGAGCTTGTACTATGGAAACCAGACAACTGATATACTACATATACTATTTTTCTTTTTGTAAATACATATTTATATAGATAATTACACCCAGACTCAGGACAAACAGACATGTTCATGCACACAAATATCTGTCCTGGGTGGGAATCGAACCCACAACTGTTAGTATCGTGTTGCTTCAGTTTGAAGAGTGAGTAGGCCAGTGTAGCTGCAAACACGAGGGACACAACGTCTTAGTTTCTAAGCTATCGCATTGGCGATGTAAGAAATGCTTATTATTTCTTACGGCGGCAATGTCTATGGGCAGCGTCAACCAATTATTATGACCTGTGTTTGAACCAACGTACCTACGACTACTTAATGAAGACTGTAACGCTTCAGCAATCACATATATAAGTAGAAACTTTAAGACAGTCGCAAAAACGCGCCAAGTCACGTTATTCGCGAAGTACTTAAGTGTACCCAATTAACTTAAATAATAAGTTAAATTATATTCTGCTATTTAATATTATGTAAATCGATAACAACTAGGTGTATTTAAATTAGCTCTGCTCTGCTTCGTTAAATCGTAACATAACTAGTAAACTGTTCCTTAAAAAATATGTGATAAAAAACATATTCCCTCACAAAGTACTACATAGGTTTTTAATTAAATCCTTATCGTACTAACATTTTATTTAATTAACACGGAATTCCGTGTTACTCGTCTGACAGATTAACAAGACAAGGACCTTGATTGTTACTTGTTAAAGTTTCAAACACCGCAATACGGCTAACGATAACGTCTTCAAAGTGGTAGCAAATTACAGGATAGTGGGTTGGATCTGTCGCAGTGCCTCCGCAACTAAACCTCGTGGAAAGTTTAACATATTTCTGAACAACTATTGATTTGAACTGATTATCATATCAGCTATTTAGAAATTAAGAAAAAAAAATGATACACATGAAAACACAACTTACACAAAGCCCCACCATAAAGTGGTTATTTCGAAATAACTTCTAATTGGAATATGCTTAATAATTTGTGTACTATAATATCGTCTGGGCAATTGGCTATTTATTCCTTGTGATTGTCTGTCGAGGCTAAAACTCGGTCAGATGGACTTATATAGGTGGAATTATGATTCAACACATTTTTACACTGGAATACACATAGCATTATTTTTAACGGTAGACTATCTATTCAGTGGTACTTACTCTGGAACTCATAACATATATTTATACTATGTCTAAAACAATCAACAAAATACCTATAAAACAAAAATGATATTGCACGCGTAGCTTAACGGCCTCGTAAATTTTGATCCGTCCTCTAGAAATATAGACATGACAACACTACTTGGAACAAATTGTAATAAAATTGGGTACAAGAGTTACGACCCTTTATAAATATTAACTTCAGTTTTTTTAAATAATTTATTGACTGCAGTTATTTGCGGCTTCTATCAGCTTGAATCAGTATCACAGATTAAAAACAAATCTTATGATGATGACAGTATAGACCTAATCGAAGCTCAAATCAGATCAACATAAATATGAATATGACGTATGTGAAAAATATTTACAATAAATCACTTTTTCCTTTTGTGAAGTGAGAGTGTTACCGAGTAACATGCTTTTGCTATACGAGTAATGATAAATGACTTTAAACTGGGAGATAATGAAAGGTTACTCGAGTAAAGCCAACGTGGTCGTGCTATTAACCTGGCACAGAGTATAAATTTGTCACAGAATAAATTCAAAGTGAAACGTCTCTCGAACATGTTTCTTTTATTAAATTTCAGAAAAATGAAGAACGGAATTTTTATCACCATCCATACATTAACTATTTATATTAGAACTCGAAGATAATGCAATAAATAATATTCTATAATAGAGTCTGAAAGTTGGAAGTGTATACAATCCCGTGCCTCGGAAAGCACGTAAAGCCGCTGATGCTGCGCCTGAACTCTTTCCTGTCGTTTCGGATTTGCCGTCCCATCGGATTATGAGCGCGAGGGAGTAGTAGTATGCACTACAGTATGTCCTATGCAATTGGATAGTTCCTCTTGAGAATGGCCGCAGTGGCCGCAATCGGCCAGGAGAACATCATCATCATCATAGTTTTAACGATTAATTATTCAGTAGGTACGTAACACAGATAAATAATCAATGTGTTGTGGTCACGCAAAAATTCAATTACAGCATAATGAAATACCTAAAATGTATAAGTTTTGCCTGACGAAAGAAATTTACAACAAAAAACATGAAAAGACATATTCTGCACACGCTACATTCATTTATGAACTAAAGCGTTCGTACAATGTACTTTTACAAAATAAACCTTATATTCCGGGCGATTAAGTTCAAAATATGTTGCAAGTAACAACTATTTTAGATACCGAAATTTGACTCTTGCGTTTTACCCTGAAAGGTTAGTTTTGAATGCGCGATAATATCCGCAACAATCTATGGAATGCAAGCAATTAAGTACTTTTACATTGCAGATTGCGGATGCTTTTCAAATCTATTAAAGTTTCATACATACCATCTGTCGTCGAAGTTATATTCATCTTGACTTTATAAAAGATCTAGCGTATGGTAAAAAGTGATAAGCGCCGAAAACTCGCGAACGATATTAATGATTTAGAAAACGTTCTCAATTTAAATCACAATTCACTGTTTTCTTATTTAGTCAACTTTAAATCCAGCCAGTAGACTAAATATGTCAAAGTAAACCACTCAATACCAAAGATTTGCCACGCGGCTGAATCTGCAGCCGTTCTGCCGTATTGCAGATAAATCAACCGTAAATCTATACCCGATAAAAGTCTCTTTACACTTCCATAAATCACAAGATAATAGATGTTCACACTTTTAAATATCGAACACGCGGTCAAACGTCAACTATTGGCGCGAACACTTGACAGTAGTTGATTGATACCCGTCAATCGCGACAAGCGCGGTTCTTTTTTAAAAAAAACAATAGCCAGGGGTTATTTGGAACTCAGATTCACTGCAATTATGTAGGATAGATGTTACTTTGCTAGCAATCCAAAGGTTTTTGATAGTGTAACGACAAAACAAATAGTCCGGAATGAGTGAGGTCCGGACATGCGCAGTGAGCACTGCCGTATGCGTACATTCTTAAGCTGCGGTTACCCTTTGTTGAGTTTATGATATTTTTACGATTGTAACACAATTACCGGATGAGTTAGTCATATTTTATTACATCACTATAAATGTCACACCTTCTCTTGACATTTCCACCTATCCTTTACTATAGTTTAATGTAGTTCAACACTCTTGTCTTAATATTATTTCTATTAACTGAAAAAGTTTTCTCTGATGCATAAAATTGCATTAAAATATATTAAGTATTATAAGGATTTCATAAGTATTAATAAAAAAATAATAAAAAAGTACTAAAATGTATTATTTAAAAAAAAATACAAAAAAAAATATGTCAATATAAGACATTCCATTTTCAAAATTTTGTCCCTGTGGACATCCCCCTACGTCTGCAGTAAAGCTAGGCAGGCACGTACCGCGCAGCCTGGCTCTTGAGATATTTATCCGCGGGTGACGGCTACCTGATACGTATATGTATACTAGGCTTTATAAACAAATTTATATATCAATAGTTCTTATTACAGGCTTTATAAGGACTATAATTCAACAAAAATATTTTCCTCTTTCGCGGATCACCGTATCAAGCTTTGATGTAGATATAGCATGCCCGTGACAAACATATGTGAACATGGTATTTTGAATCTTAAATAGAAGGAATTTAGTTTAAATTTGCTTATGTTGAATACATTATTGTACACTCGGTGACATCGTATGAAATTGTGCAAGTGATGTTTGCGTTTAAATTTAAGCTTGTAAGGGTGAAATTATTGTGCATGGTTTGTTTTCGTGTACAATCATGAGCTAAAGTGATAAGATAATCATGTCCGTTCCATGTGATATTTGATCATAAATTGAAGTTAAATTTTATGCTTATCTGTACTTAAAGAAATTTAACTAGGATTTGTTTCCCTATTGGTTAGAAAGCTGTTAAGCAAACTTTTTATATTATTATTTAAAGATAAAAAGTTTATGATTCGTATCGGATTGCCGTCCCATCGGATTATGTGAGTAAATAAATTGAGAAAGCACTTGTGTTTGCGCACACACTTATTTGTTATTATTATACTTATTATTATGTGTACTACAATATGTCCTGCGCAGTTGGCTAATCTCTTTAGAGATTGGTCGCTGTGGCCGAAATCGGTCAGGAGGCTATTAAAATAATAATAGTACTATTAGAAAAATTAAGGACCCAGGTCTGCCACCATGGTAGCGCTGCGTTGTCAAATGATAGCGCTTCTAATGAAATATTCTTTGGTGGTAGGGCCTTGTTCAAGCTTGTTTGGGTAGGTATCACTTACTCATTACTTATTCATCCGATAAATATTACTATTTAGAATTGTTGTGTTCCGGTTTGAAGTGTGAGACGGCTTGTGTAATTACAGGCACAAGGGACGTAACTCCTTCGTTCTTAAGGTAGGTTGCGCAATGGCAATGTAAAAAATTCTTACGTTACAGCGTAAATGTATATTTGCGGCGGTGACCACTTACCCTCAGGTGTTCCATTTATCAGTTCACCAATCTATTATGAAAAAATTAAAACAAAATATAAAGCTAGAATAAATGTATACAGTAATCGAATAGAATCTTACATATTAAAAGTTAGTAAATTATATGCTTATGTTAGTAAGTTGAAGTTTCGATTGATCCAAAAAAATGATAAACTAAATATTAATTATTCCAATTAAATTTTTAATATCGAAATGAGTACTATATTTATTGTATATTTATTATAAGCAATTTTAAATAAGTACATTTTTTATATAATTAAAATATATAAATAATTTATTTTCAACATTCAAAGCATTATCTGGAATACGTATAATTGCTTAAGCGAAAAAAAATTTTGCGAAACTTAAATAAACAAAAAACAAAAGCTTAACGCTAGAAGCATTCTCTATAAGTCCTTAGGATGCACAGGAGTAAACCTTTTTAAGTGAGAAAAAAGAAGTTTACGTAAAATAAAATACAGTAAAAGTATTTTACTTATGAGAATTATTTAATGAAATCGAAGAAGTGTAAAATATGTCGAACAAATGAGCAATATGATTTAAAATAATCATGATTATAAAGTTTATTTAATTATTTAAAAAATATGTGTATATGTATGTATACATAGTAAATACATTAAATATAGCAAGCCATGCACATTGGTCTTATTCTTATAGATGACCAAAATCAATCCCTATCGCATTATTAATTAATGTCCTCCCGACCGCTTTTGGTCATGGCGGCCAATTCCAAGAGAGATATTATACACACTCACACACTTTTCCCTTGCATCCGATGGGACGGCAATCCGACATGTTTCCGACCGGAAAGAGTTCAGGCGCAGGACCAACGGCTTTTCGTGCTTTCCGACCACGGCAGTGTACAAACTTCCAACTTCCAGACTCCGGGCTGCTACTGAGAATTTTCTCACAGAAAAACCCAATAACTTTTTATTACCTGTGAATTGAACCCAGGACCTCTGGGTATGCGGCCTAACGTCACGCATTATAACCTTCAGGTTTAATTATATAGCATTTTCAATGTCACAGTAAGAACTTTTTTTGAATTATTTTCCAAATCACTCAATTCTTATGCGGGCAATGGTTTGAATATAATTTTATTTCTATGGTCCATTCCAATTTATTTAAAGAAAGAAAAAATAAACAAGTTTGACCTTGAATTGACGTGACATTAGAGCTTAACGAGCGAATGAAAATAATGAATTTGCTTGAATGAATGCTTGTTATAAGTAGATAATGAAATAGTTTTTATTCATATTTTAACTTTTTATAGTTATATGTCTTTATATATAGTTATAATATATATCTTACCCATAAAAGTGATTTTGAGTCAACTCATATTTCAGACTTTTGTCAAATCAATAAAGTATATTCGTTATTAAATAAAATAATAAAATTATTAAATAATATTATTATCCTATTAAATAACAAATGAGCCGAGATGGTTCATGGGTTATAATGCGTAATGAATTTTCATGTGCTTAATTTGTGTTTATAATTCATATGGTGCTTGCCGGTGAAGGAATGCATCGTGAGGAAACTGCATGTCTCTAATTTCACTGAAATTCTGTCACATGTATATTCCACCAACCCGCGTGGAGCAGTTTGGTGGAGTACCTCTAAACCTTCTCCTCAAAGTTAGGGCCTTAGCCAGCCTTTTTTTTAACGCTTGAAAAACGCATTACGCGTTTCCCCCACGGGGACAGTGGGGGTAAATGTGGGGCTCACCGGTGTTCAAGGTGCTGAGAGCGCCCCGCACATTATACTGGTGGTAGAGCTTTGTGTAAGTTCGTCTGGGTAGGTACCACCCACTTATCAGATATTCTACCGCAAAACAACAATACTTGATATTGTTGCATTCCGGTTTGAAGGGTGAGTAAGCCAGTGTAATTACAGACACAAGCGACATAATATCTTTGTTCCCAAGGTTGGTGGCGCATTGGTGATGTAAGCGATGTTTAACATTTCTTACAATGCCAATGTCTATGGACGTTGGTGACCACTGTGTGTTTAATTTAGTATATTACTTAGTTTAAAAAAGAAAAATCTCAAAATAATCAGATGAAACGACAATGCTGTTTTGTATTTAACGCGAATTCTAAAAGTTTGTATGTTAGAAGATCACTCAAATTTAAAAAATCTGGACAGCGATTCAGAAATTGACGTTTTGAACACGCCGCCATCTATGGGCTAATGGCCGCGACATATGTTATAACAACAAAACACGTATGTTTTTATAACTTTTGATAGACTCAACTGATTTTGATGAAACAAAGACTAAATGGAATCTCGAAATACTTCTTCTAATAATTTAGTTATTTCAATTTGTAATTTTTAGCCGTCTCCGAGATTAGCCTGGACAAACAGACAGATAGACAGACAAAAATGAAAAAAAAAAGATTGTTTTGGTTTTAGTAAATCGCAAATAGCCTACCTTTAAAAGAGGCAGTTATTTTGAAATCACAGACATACACATCAATTTTATTTATATGTATAGATAGCAAAATAAAAATATATAAGTGTTCTTAGATCAAAAGAAATATATTTATAGTAATATGTTAGTTGTCAGATATTCGTGTCTGATAAAATTACCGACCCGAATTGTTCTAGGTTGTTGAATAAGCTACATCGCTTCTTGAAAGGTCTTAGCAGCAGTGTGAAAATTTTCGGTATATTTATTATAATATCCTCTAGATTCCTATTGTTGGCGATATAAGACGTTATACAAGTCGTTATATATGTGAAGGTGACCTATTACTACCTGATCATTCTTTAAAAATATCTTTGAATAAGTAAGCCAATACAAGTTGAGACGGTATATTTTAAACCGACCGCCTCGTTTCAAATCGTCCTGGTTTCAAAATCCCAGGTTGGGTCAATAAAAAGTTATTGGGGTTTTCTGTCGAATTCTCAGTACCACCCCGGAGTCTGGAAGTTGGAAGTGTGTACACCCGTGCCTCGTAAAGCACGTCAAACTGTTGGTCCTGCCGTAAGCCGTAACAGCCTGTGAATGTCCCACTGTAGGGCTAAATGAGCTTATTCCACCACCATGCTACAGTGCGGGTCGGTGGAATACACATGTGGCAGAATTTCAGTGAAATTAGACACATGCAGGTTTCCTCACGATGTTTTCCTTCACCGTAAAGCACAAGATGAATTATAATCACAAATAAAGCATATGAATATTCAGTGGTCCTTGCCCGGGTTTGAACCCATGATCATCGGTTAAGATTCACGCGTTCTTAATACTGGTCCTTCGCCTGAAATCTTTTTAGTCGTTTCGGATGTGTAAATACTACCACTATCCAGACTCTGGGTAGTATTGAAGATTTCTCAACAGAAAAACCCCATAGCTTATTAATGGATAGGCGTATTTTATGCCCAACCGAGCATTCCTAATGGTAAATTGCTCAAGCAGTATTAATGTCAATTAGTGAGGTAACCAAATTGGCATAAAACCATCTAATAGCGAATGGTCATATGCTTGCCTGTCTCCATACGCGTGAGTGATCATTAATTAAATATCAAAGATCGATAATAATTCCAATATAATATTTTCTATTTAGATACATTCTTAAACAAAGCAATTTGCTTTTAATAGTTTCTTTACTTGGTCGTCTAAAGGATTTTCTTATTAGTTTATATACTTCGAAATATTATTTCCAAATAATCTTATTATTTTCAATAGATCTCTAGTTATTTTTATTTTATTTTAATCAAATATGTGATATATGGGCTATGTGAAACGAATTTAATTTTTTTTATTTGAATTTCAGTTTTAATGTGTTTACATTAAAACTCAGTGCTTTTAACTGACCTACTTTAACTGATCTGATCGAGTGTTCTTTGTGTTAGAATATATTTATTGGATTGTTAAGTACAACTTAGTTTTGGCGAACAGCCATCAAATAGACTAAACGCGGAATCATAAATATATGATGTAGTAAAAATTGTGAAGGTTGCGGTTTCGATTCCCACCCAGGACAGACATTTGTGTCCATGAACATGTCTGTTTGTCCTGAATCCGGGTGTAATTATCTCTGTAAGTTTGTTAATACAAAAATAAAAGTAGTATATGTAGTATATCAGTTGTCTGGTTTCCATAGCACAAACTCTGCTTAATTTGGGATCAGACGGTAGTGTGTGAATAATGTCCCAGGATATTATTATTATTACATAATCAACAAGTTACCAAATATTCCTGCTGACGGTACATGTAAATTGTAAATATAATTAGAAAACCAATACAATATGATAATATACAGTACCGATATGATTAAGATTTTCATATCAAGATAAGTTTATACTTTTATAGTTTCGTTCACAAACAATCCTTGAAAATGTATTATACATTAAGTATGAATTTGTGCACTATAACATAACTTGCACTGGCTAGTCTCCCTTGGGAATGGCCACCGTGGCCATTACCATTATCATTTGTTGTCTACCGACAGTACATATAAATATTCTATTACCACCATATAATGGTTCACTCACCATTAAGTACATCATCAGATAGGATAAAGAATGAATAGAAGGAAAATTCTTTTGAGAAACCCCATTATCTTAAGCTGAATATGTATTATTCTAACGCTTATATTCAATGTTTAAAACTATACAATATATTTCTTAGTTCAATAAACGTCACATCTATGTAAGTGATATGTAGGTTTTTTTGCAAAGTTTCATTTAATATTCAGTAAGCCTTCACACGTATCATGTCAGATATTCGAATTCAATTTAAAAGTTGTATATATTTTTATTTATTGTTTTTTTTTTAGTAGGATTTTAATAATGTTGCCTTATTATTAAAATTATAGCAATTTTTTTAGTTGGTAATTATTTCGAAAATCGTTTAAGATCTCAGGCTTATGATCAATTATTGATTGGACTAAATATATATAAGCTGATTTACGTTTTGTTATTTTTATGATATTACAGGCTTGGTGAAGAGTATTTCTTACGATAAGTGATTACCACTATAGAGGTAGGTGGAAAATTTAATTCCTTTATAAAAAATCTCAATAAATATTCAGAGACGAATATTAGCCATCAAGAAACCCATTGACTAATATTTACTACAAAAAGAAATTAAACCCAATTAAAAACTACTTTTCATTTAATTTACACTAAAATATTCCAGCGAAATTTCAGTTAATTCGGTTATTTTGAACTGGCTTTAAGTTCGCTAGCAAGATCTGACACACATTAACACGTGAAGTTAAAAAAAATCTCTAAAGCTAAGCTAAAAAGCGTTGTTCGCTAGCAACAGGTATTACATATGTTAATTTTAAAGAGTGAAGGTATACAACCTTCTCCTTAAAAGGGAGAGGAGGCCTTAGCCCAGCAGTGGGACAACAGGCAGGAGTAACAGGCTGTTACTGTAAGGTATTGCCATTTTAAATTAGGTGTATACGAATAATATAGTTTGATAATTTATTATGTACAGACTTATTGTGCACGGATTTACTTACAAATTTGAACTTAACTTAGTTTTCTGCAAGTTTTTATATCTTCATTAACTTGTAGACGTCGTTTGAAGTATATTTGAAAACTTTGTATGCAAAAGGTATGTCGAACGGAGCGCGGTTTTTTAGATGTAGTACAATTGTGAAAATAATTCGTACAGACATATATATATATATTAAGGTCTGGTCCACCGAAAAAAACTGGGGCCGAATTCTACTAATCTATAATGATAACGGTATGTTCCCGATTCAATTCCAATTCAAATTTAACTTTTAATATGATGATAAGCCTTCACACGCGTCACGTCAGTTATTCGAATTCAATTTAAAAGTTGTATATATTTGTATTTATTGTTTTTTTTAGTAGGATTTTAATTTAACCGATATGATGTTAACATATGCCGGTATGTCAAAAACAAACTTAATTGTTAACTTCTGTGCCAATTGGCGATAATTAAATTAAGAGAATAGGAAAAACGAAACGGCCACGATCACGTTTCGATTTGTTTGCAATAAAGTGACAATTCGTTAGTAGAATTGGTCTTTTGGCAGCGTGTTTTTTATAACTTTTAATGTCTGTATATTTTGTTGTATGTTTTATTTTAATTTAAATTGTCTATACTTAAAAAAAAAAGCCGAGATGGCCTTGTGGTAAGAACGCGTGAATCTTAACCGATGATCGTGGGTTCAAACCCGGGCAAGGACCACTGAATTTTCATGTGCTTAATTTGTGATTATAATTCATCTCGTGCTTTACGGTGAAGGAAAACATCGTGAGGAAACCTGCATGTGTCTAATTTCACTGAAATTCTGCCACATGTGTATTCTACCAACCCGCATTGGAGCAGCGTGGTGGAATAAGCTCCAAACCTTCTCCTCAAAAAGAGGAGAGGAGGCCTTTATCCCAGCAGTGGGACATTCACAGGCTGTTACGGTACGGTCTATACTTACTTGCCTTAATTGTAAACAGCCTAATAGAATAATATATATGTCACATTATACGAACAAAAGAAAACAAAAAACCTATTGAATATAATTTGTTTTAACAAAAATACTAATAACATCCTGGGACATTATTCACACACGGCTAACTGATCCCAAGATAAGCAGAACTTGTACAATGGAAACCAGAAAACTGATATACTACATATACTACTTTTATTTTTTTATAAACAAACTTACATAGTTAATTACACACAAATTCAGGACAACCAGACATGTACATGTACACAAATGTCTGTCCTGGGTAGGAATCGGACCCACGACCTTCGGCTTGAAAGGAAAATGTCTACCAACCACGCAAACCGTCCCATCGTAATTGAAAAGATATGTCACTCTAATAACTATTAAAAAAACAGACACAAAAATTATAGTCCATTCGAATGGTAAAATTTTAAGCTAACGTGGTAAATTGAAAGATTTTTTATCTTCGAAATTAATAGTTTTTTCATCAAGAGAATTTTTTTATTGAAAAATCATTATTAAAAGGCATATTATTATTGCATATGTTAAAAAACTTAAATTTGCGTTGAGTTTCTGAGGTCTATCGTTTTTATAAAATAAATGTATAACAAAATTATTTAGCAAGCATAATATTAGTGCTATAAATAAAAAAACATCGTAAACGACAAAGACAATACTCAGCTCACTCAGATTGTATCTAGTACTATTTCCATCATCATCATTTTAAAATATTTATTATTTCTGTAAAAAATGTAAAAAATTACTATAAGTAAACTACGCCGGTTGGCAAAAAATATATTTTATAAATGCATATGTTTTACACTACTCGTATCTTTTCGAAAATATAATTAATTAATGAAGATTGATAGAAAAAACAAAGTTGACTAGAGTACAAACCGCTGTTAGGTGGCCGTACCTTTACCCTTAATAAGGGCTTTTAATGCGGTATACGTATATTAAGATTTCCCTCGACACACCTTACTTTAGTTTAAAGTACCCCATACATACTTAAAAGGATTAGAACAAAAGCATTAGTTAAAATTTAAAATATAATAATAATTTGAAAATAGAATACATTAACTTTTAAATATTGTAGTTCAACATTGTCATTAGCCGATGTTTGTTCATAATAAAATAAAAATATTTAAAACCGAAGTCCTATCTTTCTAGTACTTTTGCGACGTTAAGTTACGCTAAAGTTAATAAGCAATTACGGCCTAACTTATAAACGTTGTTTTGCAAGGGATTAGTTAAACAAAACTTTTCTTTCGAATGTCAAATAAATAATGATAAAAAGGGAGAAATCATTGTTCTGATGTTTATAGGGAAGGTTAGTATTTTATTTTAACATAATATGTATTTATTTATTTGAATTACCAAAAAAAATCGTTTTGTTATATCAAATTAATATAATTTATTGATACTTTTTATTTCTGGATATAATTATTATCGTCTATTGATTTTGAATTTACTATAAAAAAATTTCAACTCTTGTGATTTGAGTAGGCTTTAGTAAAGCGATTATTGCCGCGATTTCTTCCAGGTAAATTTCATTCGTATACATCATTCCGTAGTTTATATGCCCATGCCCTTAAGGGTCTGTCCCCAGTCTGATGCCTCTAATTTCATTACGATCGTTTCAGTGGTTTCGTCTTTATGACGTAACAAACAAACATTACTACTTACTCATTTTTAATATTAATTTGATTATTTTATTATATAATAATTTTATGTAAGTTAATATAGACAATCTTATTTACAATGGAGATAAAATCTTATAAATGAAAATGTTTCTTTCATTACGTATCTGTCCTTCAATATAAACACTGTATATAGATCCGTGAGAAGCTTTGACTGGTAGCTAGTTTTAATTGTTTTAAACACAAATGGATAAGATCAGAAATGAGATTATCCGGAAAAGAACCGGAGTCACCGATATAGCTTGCAAAATTAGCAGGCTGAAGTGGCAGTGGGCTGGTCACGTATGTCGTAGGACCGATGGCCGTTGGAGCAGACGAGTGGAGTCCGCGAATCGGCAAGCGCAGCGTAGGGCGCCTTCCAGCCAGGTGGACCGACGACCTTAAGAAGGTGGCGGGCACCAACTGGATGCGGAAGGCGGAGGACAGGGAGCTTTGGCGCACCTTGGGAGAGGCCTATGTTCAGCAGTGGACAACGATTGGCTGTTGATTGAAACACAAATCGCAACCTACAGAAATATATGGAAGTTATTCGAGCCTGCACCACCATGCCCTTGATCTTCATAAATGACAAACGATTGAACAGAGAAAGATATATTTATAGACAATTGAAGGAACAATTGAAGAGCGAGATAAATATATGAATAGAATAAGGAAATCGAACCCGATATTTAAACTCGGACAAAAAAATATGTTTGCAACTGATTAATTGGATTATATTATCAAATCTTCGCACAAAATGTGACGAGATTAAGTACCCAGTATCCAATTTTCCATCAGGGAAGCATGAATAATTCTGTTTATGAAGTTCTGGAAAGTTTTAGATATAAATTAAAGCGGAATTTTCTAGAAGTATGTCTGAAAACGTTTTATTTCAATACGACACAGCAGCAGTTTATTTTTAACTAATGAGTAATTATTAAATTAGAATCTACTAGAATCGCAAAGGTTTTTTTTACATTTAACAATGAATCATTTTAATATTAATAGTTTGGCGACAGATTATCGGGTTTGTACAAAGCCTTACCACAAAGTAAGAACTTGCTTGAATTATTTATATTTATGATTTTAATTTTAAATTTCATTTGATATATACGACTCTTATAACATCACCGTAAAATTTGTGTTTTGTCGTATTAATTGGGTGAATGCCTTAATGCATTGCATATTTCATCTTATTAATAAATATTTTAATGTATAAATAGAAAATTTAACTTAATTATATATTATTGTTATGTAACTGTTATTTATATACTATAAATATTATCCCAAATTATAAATTTAATTTAATTTTTTAAAGCTTATGTGGCATTTTTATAATGGGATTCATAAGCTGTTATTATTTGCATGTCGTACTGTTGCTGACTAAACATGTATGTGTATAAAAATATATTATATAAATAATAATAATAATATACTGGGACATTATTCACACACGGCCATCTGATCCCAAACTATGCAGAGCTTGTACTATGGAAACCAAACAACTGATACATATACTACTTTTTCTTTTGTAAATACATATTTATATAGATAATTACACCCAGACTCAGGACAAACAGACATGTTTGTCCCAACAGACACACAAATGTCTGTCCTGGGTAGGATCGAACCCACAATCTTCCCGTCAATGTCAAATATATATCATTTTTATTGCAAATAAAAAATAACTATTACTTTTATAATTATTAAAGTTATAATTGCCATTGATGTTCAAAGCAAAAGTTTATTTTAACAGGTTGTTTTAGAAGTTATAAATAGATTCATTTTTCAGAAAGAGAATAGATAGTTGTGGGCGTGCTTGCCTTCAAGTCATTGTTCAAGTGTCTGTTGTCTGTCAGAATTTTCAATAAAGGTTCGACCTAAAAAGTTATAAAGGAAAATAGAACAAAATATACAAAGATATAACAACTAAAGTAAGCTCAATCTTAATCATGGAATCGTGTAAAAATCCGTGATAACTCAGTGGATAAAAGATATGAATATTAACTGAAGATTATTGGTTGAAATCGCGACTGAATTTAATGCGATTTACTAGTGATGGAAACATCGCGAGGAAAAGAGTGATTAAGCTATTCTGCCACATGTGTATCTACCATGCCGCATTGTAACAGCGCGGTGGAATAATCTCCAAATACCTCAACGGGGTTGTTAATTTACCATTTTACTTGCAATTTTAGCTTATTCGTCTTTTATAGAATGATGATGATAATTATGATGATATCCTCCTGATCGTCTTTTTTTATAGAATAGGAAGGCGATATAGGTCACCTGATGGTAAGTGGTCACCAATGCCCATAGACATTGGCATTGTAAGAAATGTTAACCATCGCTTACATCACTAATGCGCCACCTACCTTGGAAACTACGATGTTATGTCCCTTGTGGCTGTAATTACACTGGCTCACTCACCCTTCAAATCGGAACACAACAATACCAAGTACTGCTGTTTTGCGGTAGAACATCTGATGAGGGGGTGGTACCTACCCAGACGAGCTTGCACAAAACTCTATCACCAGTAAAGTTTCGGCCACGGCGGCCAATGTCGAGGAAGACTAGCCAAACTTGTGTTCAAACAAAGGCGAACTTTCTATTCCTTCACTATCATAATTCGATGCGACGGCAATTCAGACGATGACACGACAGGAAAGAGTCCAGGCGCAGGACTAACGGCTTTACATGATTTCCGAGGCATGGGAATATATACTCCTAACTTCCAGATTCCGGACTGCTACTGAGATTCTTCAATATAAAAACTGAATAACATAATCATTAGCTTTCATCGGCCGGATCTTGGCTTTAAACCTCGAGATCTGCAGCGTTGTATCTTGCCACTACACCAACGAGAACGTTTTTTACAAAAAGTTAATGGACATAAAAAGGTAAGGGATAGAAAATCCACCGATTGAGTTAATTTGTGAGCTACTTTATAGCTCTTTCGTTATGTTCTAATAAAGATAATTGATTATAAGCCCGGTGCTCTTCCTCCTTAAGGAATATTAAAATATCAACTACTTAATTTTAATAACTTTTCATTTCATATTTCATAGCTAAAATATAAATTAAAACTAGTTCAATAGTGGAATATTTTCTGACTTTTAAGTTTTATATTTTACTTGGTAGACTTCTGGCTGTTAACTTTTATTTTTTATTTGGTGGATTTTTTACAAGCTCGTCTAGGTAGGTACCCACTCATATCCATATCATATTCTACCACTACATAGCCATACTTACTTTAACCGTGCTTTAACTGAAGTCGTAATATCGGTATCACAGATGGATAGATACACAGATAATATATATTAATATTATAAAATACTAATCGATATATTATTGTAGATGTGTGTACACTACACTTACTATCATTTTCTCCGGTTTTAAGTGTTATTCTAGTATAACTACAAGAGACATAACATCTCAGTTTCCAAGGTTGGTGACGCCAATGTCTTTATAGTGCGGTGTCTTTAGGCGGTGGTGACCACTTATCATCAGGTAGCCCATTTGCCTGTCTACCTACTTATTATAATAAAAAATAAGGTATTCAATCTATAGATATTATATTAAAATCTTTTATTTATATCGTAATAATATAAACGTAAAAGTTTGTATTTAAACGTTTTTTGACATTTTGTAAATAAGAGTCGAATACAAAAAAATGTCATAAGGGAAGTTTAATACAAACCTTTTTTATTGAAAAAAAAAATTGCATTATTTAAAGAATGATTGTGAAACCTTTACTGCCCAACAATGAATACTTTATAATAATATATTAGCTTCACTCTAATTTTTCAAGTTACTATTATACACATAAACTATGCACCAATTTATATGTAATAAATTGGTTTGTCTGCTTGTCCTGGTTCCATATCGCCACAGAGCAAACGAACGTCTTAATTTTTTTCATAAACATAGTTTAGATGCTGGAGATGGATATAAGATACATTTTATCCCGACAACAAAAAATATAAAACATTTAAAAAAAAAACAAATTAAACAGCCAGCCAGTTACAATCCTTCAAAGCTTAATAGAAATAAAATACTGAATTCATGCCTTTTGATCGTAACATGATTAAATAAAAACAAATATACAGAGGTTTAAATAAAAGGACCTTTTAAACATAATGGAAATCCTCTAAATACATAAAAAATTAAAACGTACATAACGTACGTTATTTCTGAACTATTTGCTTATTTATCCACTTTTCATTTCACTGAAGTTGGGTTCAAATCTGAATAAAACATCAGGAATTTTGTTAACACGAGCCTTGAACTTGTGTTGGTTAATTCATACAAGGAATCCTTTGAACGTCAATGCACTGTGGTGTGAATACGGAATTATTTTGATGGAGATTTTAGAAAACTCTTGGTAGGAGTTTAAGTGAATCTAAGTTTAGTTTAGTATGTTTTGTGAAATTAAGGTTTTTATTACGTGATTACAAAAAATGGGTACTTCAAAGACTGATGAATTTCGTGGAAATCATTGATCAAAAATCTCACCACAAATACTGTACTTATTGTTGGCAGCATTTAGATAAGGCTCCATTTGGGTGTTGAATTCCTCTTTACATTTTTTTCTTTTTTTTTTAATCAAAATAAATAAATATTTTTTTTATAAAAAAATTAATATTATTTCATGAACTTACACTCTGAGGCTATCACTTACTTTACAAATTAACTTTAAATAGGCTTTTATGATAAATAACGTCAGCGTAAGATTTGTTATTGTGTGTGCGTTAATATGTGCGAGAGATCTGTACATGAGCTCACATGTTTACTAATCAGTTCTCATGATTACATTTGCACGAACACCATTTTTCTTATAGATAAAAAAAATAATTGTAAGCATTATATCCTGGGATATCCTGGGATATGGGACATTATTCACACACGGCCATCTGATTGCAAGCTAAGCAGAGCTTGTACTATGGAAACCAGACAACTGATATACTACATATAATATTTTTCCAACCAACCAACCAACCACGCCAACCGGCCCGTCAAATTATTATATGTTATTGAACATTTAACAAAAATACGACGAAATATAAGACGGTAAAATACTTTACCACTAAAATATGTTACCTCTACATTTATTATATTATATTATAATGGAACTAACAAAAATGGAATTAAATGTTCAATGATCTTAACCAAATCGATAACGAAATTGAGTGTTATATTGGAAGTTTAAAGTAGATTTAGAATTCCAATATTATTTCCTCAATCTTTTCAATGTAATTACGTAGCATGGCGATAGCCAAAATAATGACGTAAGAGCTAGGTTTAAAATTAAAAGACTGACCCATTTCAAGTCAGCATTAGAAAATTGGAAAACGGGTAATATGCTGTTTCGAGCATTTCATAATTTTATTAGGTCACGAAAGCATATTAAAATAATATTATAGCAGCCTTGGTCATTTCGTGACGTGATGTTGTGGGGCGATTTGACACATTTAGGTTACAGGGGACGCATTTAAGTCGTTTGATCTAGTAAACTCGATGGCGTGCCGATGTTGATTACACTATCGTTTTATGATTTGGGACCCTCAGCTCTTGAGCGTTGGAGGCCATTTGAGTTTTTACTACAAAAGAACAGTGTAAGAATCATTTTGAGAATGGAATTTGAGAATTTGCTTTTTACATCGTAAAGTAATTGATTTCTATTAGCTTGATACATTATTATTTTAATACTCCTGTTTATGACCTAAGTATTTATATCATATAATATATACAATATATGCACATAAAACATATACAAGAATCTGTAGCGTATTTCGGATAATATTAATATATAAGTAATATTAAAATAAAATGTATTTAATTTTGATTAAAATGAAGAAGTTCTTTTAGCTAAGTGGCCAATATCGATAATACTGTCGAATTCGGCTTAGACATTGTACTGCACAATTGTGTGCGAAAACAGCACTAAACTATCTTTATCATTTTATCCGATATATGTAGGTTTCCTCACGACGTTTTCCTTCACTGCTTACTACGAAACTTTAGTCTAACTTTCCCGGGTTTGAACTAATCTTCGGTTAAGATTCACGCGTTATAACCATTGGGCTATCTCGATTCGACTCATTATTTAACAATAATAATCCAATTCCATTTAGAAATTAATGTAGTATTTAATCGAATATGCTTACCACTTATGGAACTACAACAAAACAATCCCAATACTAATTATTGTAATTAATGCAAATTCAATAGATTATCCTTAATTAAACTAATAATATGCTAATCGATATTTATCATAGCAAGTTAACTAATCAAATTTACGTGGTAAGGCTTCATGTAACTCCGTCTGGGTAGGTACTACTCACTCATATTCTTCAAACATCAATGCAATGGGATGGTCCATGTTGAAACCAGATAATAAGTATGTACATAATTATAATAAATATGCAAAGACAAACTGTTCAGTACTGTTTCTCCAACACAAGTTTGACTTTTATGAATTAAAATAAACACAACGTCTTTTAGCGCTTAGAGCAGTTCGTAGAAGTTATTATGGACGAAGTTCGATCACTGTGCGAACTTTAATAATGAATAATCTTAATTTATTATATTAAAACAAATACAAAAGTGTACATTTAAAACACAAGTCTAGTCAAGTCCCTTAGTCTTACATATAAGACAAGAATTTAGTTCGGGAAAAATGTTTTCCTATGAGGTCTAGCTTTATAATAAATTGCCGTACTTTAAGATATGTGAGCTCATTTATTGTATTTAAAACTAAACTCTTGGAACATATTAATCAAATCTACCCACTTTAAAAGTAAGTACGTTAAATGAGTAAATAACTTGTAACAGCTTACAAACACTTAGTTTTATTGTTTACATGTAAGTGACCGTTGTCTTTTATGGAAAATTGATCTTTAAAGTAATACTTAAGTCTAAGCATTAAGTTAGATATACGTAACCAAAATAAAGTACTCTACTAGCTCAGCTCAGTTCACTCGAATTGTATATTAAATTAATGAACATGCCATTTTTCACTAACGTTTATGAAAATTTTCGTGCACTAAAGGATCGATGGACGGAAAATTAATTTGAATCGTCGAACTTTTGAGCTCAGTTTAATGGTACAGGGACTATAATCCCGTGGGATGAAATTTGTCCAACGTAACTTCGAAACCGGTGTTGACTCACGGAAGAAAACTTGTAAGATTTTTCGTTATTCCCCGGACTTTACGAATCTTTTTATTTTTGCGGTATAAATAACGGAATTTAGCTGTTTGGTTAGTTTGATTTAGTTGTTTGTGGATTGTTTAATAGCTGTTAATATCAACATATTGTTTTTAATATATTCGTTGAAATGCTGTTACATTTGGTGGCTTTATAAATTACTAGCCACGTCTCGAAGTTTCTTATAATTTCGATTTTAAATGTCTGTTTGATGGTGATGATGATATTAACACGGGAGGTATTTTTATAAAATAAGTAAGTGGACAATCAAATGGCCCACCTGATGATATATGATCACCATCTTTCTAACCAGACAATGGTGCTGTAAGAAATATGAACCACTTACATAAGCGTGATGGTATCAGGTACTCCTCACTATATTATAAAAAAGAGTTGCTTATAAATTTTACAGTGTCAACGTACTTATATACAGAAGTAGCCACTACTCACTTCAAGCTAACTCATTACTAACTTTAAGTCTCCTGACTGCCTCGTTGATCTAGTGCCTTGATATAAGGCCGCAGACCCGGTGGTCCTGGGTTCAATTCTCAGGTCGGGCCAATAAAAAGTTATTAGGTTTTTCTGTCAAAAAATTGTCAGTAGCAGCCCGGAGTCTGGAAGTTGGAAGTGTGTACACCCCCGTGCCTCGGAAAGCACGTAAAGCCGTTGGTCGTGCGCCTTAACTCTTTCTGGTCGTGTCGGATTGCCGTCCCATCGGATAATGAGAGTTAGGGAAAAGAGAGTGCACCTGTGTTTGCGCACATACTTGTGCACTATAATATCTCCTGCGTAGTTGGCTAATCTCTCTTGAGATTGGCCGCCGTGGCCGGAATCGGTCTGGAGGACATTATTATAAGTCTCCTAAATACTTATGTAATACATCATTTAGCTAATGTATTAAACTTAGAACTTGCATAAAGAGTGTTTAACCTAGATTTAGTTATCAGCCGAAACAAGCCGCTGCCTGAAGTTTGTATCTAGGGCGATTAAGTTTAAGATACTTAGCACGTTTGCAAAACATTAAACTACTTGCCTTGAGAATGTTGAGTATGTCTTGGAAGGATGGATTTGCTTGAAATCTTTGCCTAATGCCTTTAAGGAGGCTTTACATCATGTTTAGTCAAAACTTGGTAATAAGTTTTGGAGAAATATTTCCGTAATGTTTTAATATAATATTTTAACTCTGTATGTATTATGTAGCATATTATATGTTTGTATATTTTTATTTATTTTTATAGTTATATGTATGTGCATGTATATTTTTGTGTACATATATTTGTCTTGTTGTTGATACGATTTACTGATTACCGTCTTCACGGATTTCTGTTTAACCTAAAGATTGACTAGCAGAAAATGCCTTCAGGCATAAAGTCCGCCTCTTACTCCAATTACTTTTTTTTGGTCAATAAAGTTATTAAATAAATAAAGTAAATATATATTTTTATCGTTCTTCTGCTCGAGTTCTAGTAATGGCGGTCAAAAAAGAGTTGTCAACTATGTAAGATATTTTTATAGTGCAATGCAAGGGCACTCTTTATTTCCTCGCTCATCATTCACTTACCAACCATCATCATCGTCATTATGCGACAGGAAAGAGAGATCAAGCAGGAATATCAAACCAACAATTACATAACTTAGAATTAACCTTACCTAAGATGTTATATGTTCAAAGCGGAAATGCTGCTAGCATTCTTGTCACCATTCCACGCGGTCACGAATTGTACAGTAAACATTTAACTTTGATTTGTATATAAGGCTTTAATAAGCTATTTTATTTCACTTATCTGCTTATATTTATTTTATACACTACATTTTGCAATGCTATTCTGTAGGAATTCACTTCATCACCCGTGAAATGTTTACAACCGACTTATTGTGGTATATTATTTTGATGCGTGTTGAAATTTTAATAATTATTTTATATGCCCGTCTGGGTAAGTACCACCCACTTATCAGATATTTTACCATCAAACAGCAATACTTGGTATTGTTGCGATCCGGTTTAACGGATGAGCGAGCCAGTGTACACAGTACTACAGGCACAAGACAAAACATCTTCGTTCTTAAGGTTGTTAGCCCATTGGCGATGTAAGGAATGGTTAATACTTCTTACATCGCCAATGTCTATGGGCGGTGGTGACCACTTAACACCATGTAGCCCATTTACCCGTCCGTCTACCTATAACATAAAAAAAAATTACTAAGGTCAATATCGCGTATCACTTTCTGACATTTCACGACCGTTTTCTGTGGTGAGTTTCCAATTAGTTATTATATAAAATTACTTTTCATTATTAAAGAAGCTTATACAAATGAATCTATATATAATCTTGTAAAATGATCCATTTTAATTCATATAAATTCAATTTCCTGTTTTATTACATTTTACTGTTTAATACATTATATTGTGATTATAATCAAATCGGATTTCCAATAACAAAACATTAATATGTATTAGGCCGTGCGGCTGTAATATTTAATCATAAAACGTTACAAAACCCACTCAATAAACCCATTTTCCTCTAACCTAAACGTGACTGGTGACTAAAAAATAAAAGCTAGGCATTATGACGGCTCTAATAAGGGAAGAGGAATGAAAAGGCGACAAGGCATGAGAGGCATAAGAATGAAAGGAACGCTTGATGTATAAAGTCACTGGATGAGATAGCGAAGCTATGGAATAGTGTGCTCAAATTGTTATGGGGATGAGCGTACTTATTTTCTTGAGTGATCTTATTTAAAGTGTAAAGTTGGTATGCTTTATCTGTTTTTGTCATGTGATTGTCACTTTTGTTCTGATAATTTATTCGCAAAGGTTCTATTTTAATTCAAAAGCGTAGAGAATAAGTGATGTTTGTAATCCAGTCGTCGAAAAAAATGATTATCGGGCACTTATGTGGTTAACGCTGACGTCATTGTCTGTATGGTCTGTAATATGTCTGAAATGCCGAGATGACAAATAATTTACCCTTTAAAAAAACAGTATTTAAATGTCCTATAGGTAAGCTACGGCCTTTTTTTCCTTAAGGAGAAGTTTTGGTTTAGCTTATTCCGTCACGTGGCTCCAATGTGGGTTTGTGGATAAACGTGTGGTACTAGTTCAGTGAAATTAGATATATGTAGCAGGTTTCTCACGTTTTTCGGTAATTTCTGAGCATGACTATGAATAATAAATACATATTTATACAATAATTAGTCACATTAATTATTATTAGGTAAAAATTAAGTATATTATTATAATTTTTTTGGAATGAAATGATTTGGAATGAATGATTAATTATAGACGTACACGTTCAAAATGAGCTTATATAAGTAACGAATATTTTGCTATTTCAGAAGTTAAAAACATTCCAGTAATGTATAGAAACGAGGTGAAATTTTAGAACAATTTGACCTTGAAAATTTTATATGTACTCCCGTGGAACTTTCACTTCAATAAGTCATACATTTTAAAAAATACACATACAATACACATTTTCCTAATATAATCGGAATGAAAAATCATTCATTCATCTATTCGAATAATGTGTTCACGGCTTATCTAGAGTGATATTTTTATATCTTTGTAGAAGCGAATAACCCTCTTGAAATTAGTCGGAGAGGCGTCCCGCATCCTTGCGTTTTTATTACGGGCTTTTAGAACTAGGATATCGTTTTAAGGATTTGTTCACACAGACACACTTTGATTATCTCATGAATACATTCTAAGCATACTGATTGTATTTTTAATTTACTATTTGAGTTAGGTTCGATTTTTAAAAATCCAAATGATTATAAACCTTCAAGTTCTTAATATATTTGTGTGGGTGTGTATGAATACGTAAGTTGTATGTTTTTGATTTTTTTTTTGGAAAAACGAATAAAAGATCTATAGAGAAAGTAAAAAAAAAGCATGCTTGTATTTTTTTAATATTTTATGATTAAATTAAAACTTTTAAATTGTGAATTATACTTACAAGACTACACAACGTTTGTATTTTTTATGAGAAGTTTACAATAATATAAAGAAATTGTGTAAAAATTACAATTTAAACATATTATAGAGTTAGTTATCCTTAGCTGACGTATTTCGTATTGAAGTTATCGCGTGTTACATTTATAATGAAACAGGTCCACCTGCTTTTTCTTCTTCTTCTTCGTCGTGACACTTGTCAGAGCGGTCGTGGTCGCTATGAAGTATTACAAACTGTTCAGTGTTACACATTTATAACTAATATTAAATGGTAGGAAAAACAGAAAGCCTGTAGTTTATCTTACTGGTTTATCTTAGGTCTGAAGGATTCCTATCCAAGTGGTAGATTTTGGACAAACGATACGCAAATATTATGTTTTTATATCGAAAGATTTCGGCTTTCTTAAAGAATAATTACTTCTAAACATGCTATCAAGGTATCGTATTGCTAAATAAGAAGGTTGTGTCCGTTGTGTCTTTTATTACACTGGCTCACTTACCCTTAACCGGAACACAACAATACCAAGTACTGCTGTTTTGCGGTAGAATATCTGATGAGTGGGTGGTACCTACCCAGACGAGCTTGAACAAAGCCCTACCACCACTAGTATAAATTATATTCAAATAGTCCTACCATAATTGACAAAGTCACAGTTTCTATTATGCACTGTGATTTCTGGTACTATTAAATGCGGTTTACACGCGGCTCCCGTACGGTTGCGGCATGTAATGCGGTCTGGTGCCACAGCTGTACAGCTGTACAGCTTCAACACGTTATGTATACAAAGCTTAATAGACGTACGACTTAGTACATAAAATGAATAAAAATTTAGTCTTTAATAACATATTTTCTTTTAATTTAATAAAATTATAAATATTATTTTATTAAATTTATGATTTAAAAGTTGATTACAAGAAATAATATTTTTATTTCATATATATCCAAAATAATTTATTAATTTATATTACATATTCGGGATGTAACTAATTCATTTCACCGGCGCTAAAATGAAAAAATAACGATATATTGTGTGCGCATATATAATATATAAAAATATCTCATAAATATCCCTTCTACTTTTAGTCAAACGCGTCCTTCCTCACGAAGACCGGTTGGAACTTTCCACCAAGCAAATCTGGTCAGCGTTAGTGTTTGATAAATATGTGTCAGAAATTCTTCCGGCTCATGCAGTTTTCTTTGGGACATTTATTTCATTGCCGAGAACAAATCGAATAAATACATGAAAATTGTGTGACTATTGTCAATACGCATTGTGTTTTATGATCTAACCGTAGACTATTTCGGCTGCCATTATATCATATACTAGATCAAGATTCTTTATACGAATTAAAGCAACATAATACATACCTCAACAATTTACTAAAGCTTTGTTGGATTACGTTAATACGGACGATTTGTCACAGCCTAACTTATTCTTATATTCCTAGCACGTTCTACGACATAGGACGTTTTACTACGGAAGCCGGCATACGTAGAATCGATTACGTCACGACGCTGGGATAATTGAGTCGGCTTTCATTCGTTAAGATTAAGATGAGATGTGACGTAATCATTGATTTTAGGTTTAAATGGAATGAGTTGATTCTTAGAAGTGAATTTGATATATTATAATTTATGCAATACCAGTTTCCACCCGCGGCTTCGCCCACGCGTGAGAAGGGGGTAGTAGGGGGTGGGTAAGGGGGTGTAGGTACCCTATGTCCTTTTATGTATCTTTGACAACGTGTATGCAAATTATCATCATTATCGGTTGAGTAGTTGATACGTGAAATCGTAACGAACAAATAAACAAACAAACAAGTTTGCAAGCTATATGAAATGCTGGATGCATTATTGCATGCATCGTCTCCATGTCAATAACCATGAAAAACTCCACGGCTTAATTTAGATAAACATAAAAATATAATAATAAAATATTGCGTTTGAATATAAAAGAAATTATAAAAAAACATATTTAAAAAAAAGTTCGATATTCCAATGTCACATCGCAAGATAACAACTGCCGTCCATTCGAATTCATATAAATTCCACGATACAGTGTAAAAACAATGCAAGTTATTTTAAAATATATTTAAAAAAAATAGTTTTCCAAATTATTAAACACACGAAGTCATTTTCTAATTATTGATATATGTTGAGTTGGCCTATTGGTTAGAACACGTGAATCGTATCCGAAGATTCGGATTCAAACCAATACACAAACCACTGAACCTTCTTGTGCTCAACTTAAGTTTATAATTCATTTTGCCTTTAGAGGTCAAGGACTATTGATGGAAGGACCTCTTCTAGAGGAAAGGAGAGCTTAGCCCAGCTGTGGGATATTAATATTAAATCATTCTTTTACTAGTGTGAGTGAGTGTATACTCTTGGAAAAATCTTGTAGTATGTATGTACACAATGACTCTTATGTATAACAGACTTATGAATATAATAATGTTTATATTGGTTGATAAGAGACAGTATATAAAGAATGTTTTAAATATAATGTTTAAAGGCGTATTAAAATATAACAAAACTTACTACTTACATTTAATATACATTATAATTCAAGATATTGTTTTCAAATAACAATTATTTAATGCGTAGCTGAAGGTTACAGTTTACAGAGAACACGTGAGGCCGACCCAACTAAACACATAGAATGTCTAAGTCTAGAATATAATGATACAAGTCAGGTATTTATGGTTTAAGCCATGTCAATTTTAATAATGAATACTTAATTATATTTGTAAATATAATATTCGTTATTATGTATATCTATATAAATGTTGTTGTATGTGTGGTGGTGTTACTTCTGAAAGACTTTTCCGATTAACTCAAAATCCGGACTCTGGACAATTGGCGCTATGATCGAAGTTTTAGAAAATTGTATTATTGCCACCGTTCTATGCGATCTTGATATTTCTTGTAATACCAATGTGGTGGTAGTTACTTACCATCAAATACCTCTTGCTTATTTAATATAATAAAAATTAAATCAACTCTATCGAAAAGTTGCTTGACTTCGAACAGTTCGTCTTAATATAAAAATAATATTTCACTATTATCTCCTGGCTGACCACTTCTTAAACAGCTCCCACGAGAAATTACATGAAATTCAGGATCATATAGATAGCATTGTGATTTACGATTCTTGGAACACTTATATTATTCATTTATTCTATTCAGGAATTTTGATAGGCCTTCTAATAAATGGAGATGAATACGGCCTTAGAATCCGTTATAATTTATTCATCGTCGAATGTTTTAATTTATCAAAGTATTTGATAAGATCGATATTTGAAGTTGGAAACATTTGTACAAATTGTTAGATAGACTAATCAAATTCTACATAACTTAAAGTTTATTTAAGTATAATTAATAATAAAATATTCCTATAATATTCAAATAATATTGTAAATGTGAAAAAGATTTACTACTAATTAATGACTTTGGCCATATCGTCTAAAGGCCCGTATTCCCCACTATATTAAAAAAATATATGATTTATTTAGGCCAATATTTACACTGTACTAATTTAATCATAATAATTAAAAAAAAGTACAAATTAAATGCAAATTACGACGTAGGCAACAGATAATTATATATTAAAAAGGTTTAAAAAAATTCAACGACATTTTTAATTACATATAAATTAATTAGTCACTTGCCTACAATGCTAATTGTAAAAAAGATAGATTTAAGAGTAATGACGTAGCAGCGCTGACCTAGCATTTGTGCTATGTCAATACAGGTCAGGATAGGTCAGAAAAAAATGCCTTGTTAACTGCTTTGAGTCAGAAATACAGACGGCTTTTTGTAATTCAAAACATTTTGTAAGCCGTAAGAGTTCGTAATATCTTAAATACTTTCATATATACATATATTATAGTATTACATATTTAATATATATATATATGATGTCAATTTATTAAATCTTATTTCTTATATAAATAATAATAATAAGTTTGTTTCTCAACACAAAACATAGTCATACAAAAATTGTTTGTTAAACAAGTTAAAACATATGATATCTAAGTTATTTTTATTTTGTTTTATTAAGGCTTCTTATTACATGTTTTGTTTTGCGATAAACAGTTTTTACGAATCCGGACAATATTTTGTTTATTCCAAGAATGATATTTTTGTTGATCGCTGGTTCCTGTATTTGTATTTAAAATAGATAGGCATACCGGTAAAAAGATAATAAGTGGTGACTACTGTCCATAGAAATTGACGCTGTTAGATTTATTAACCATCATAATGCGCAACAAGCCTGGGGAACTAAAGTGTTATGTCCTTACGCCTGTAGTTACACTGGTACACTCATTCTTCAAACCGGAACAAAACAATAGTAAGTATTGCTGCCTGATGATGATGAAAGTGTGATAACTGAGTGGTTACTTTGCCCGATTGAGAAATCGGGCTTATAGTCACTATGTAATAAGCTTGTGCTTAAAGTCACTATGCCTAAATCTACCGTCCGATATAAAAAAAATGTCTTAACACAGGATAAAACATTAAAACGTAAATTATACGTATAGTGTACAAAAACCTGAAAATATAATTTTCGTTTCCGTAAAAAATCCGTATAATATTTAAATTAAATAAATAAATTAATAATTAAACTGGCATATAATAATGATTATATTTATTATATTTATATTTTATCTGTATAATACACTTTTCTATTGTAAATATGATCAAATTTAAATATAATGTAAGCTTAAAATCATATAATTTATATTTATATAAATGTATACTAAATATAACTTAAGCTCTGACTGTATTGTTACATACGGACAAAAGTTATCCAATCGCATAAAGTTTAAAAAATATATATGAAAAGGAAAATACGTAGATATTTTCTAGGCTAGCAAGGAGAGCTCAGACGATTCAGGCACGCTGAGACAAATGAAACGTACATAGGCCGCGACCCCTCTTGAGCCCTCTCCAAGCCAGGATAGTGATGTTTTATTATCAATAAATATAAAATATCGACTTCAGACTTTATTATTTTACTTCGTAGATTATATTTATTGCTTGTTCTTTCATCGTACCTTAAATATTATTATGCAAATAATGATTTATCTATTTATTATTGTTGATTAAATTTACTGTCTTTTTTGTTTTTCTTGTTTCAGGCAGTGGCTTCGCCCGCTTGTAAAAGGGGTCAGGAATCGTGATCAGTTGTTCAACTTATTCCTTTTCTGTACCTCTGAAAATGTCTATGTATAATTTTCATTATGAACGGTTGTTCGTTCGTTCTTACAGTAATCACTTAAGACGAACGAAGTCACTTTCGCATTTATAACATTAATTATAACAAGGGTTACATTTAAATAATATCTCAATTGACATATTATTCTTATTATTGCTACATTGTAGTATACATTATAGTATTTACTTACTAGTGGTAGAGCTTTGTGCAAGCTCGTCTGGGTAGGTACCACCCACGTATCAGATATTCTACCGCAAAACAGCAGTACTTGGTATTGTTGTGGTCTGGTATGAAGGGTGAGTGAACCAGTGTAATTATAGACACAAGGGACATAACATTTTAGTTCCCAAGGTTGGTAGCGCATTGGTGATTTAAGCGATGGTAAACATTTCTTACAATGCCAATGACTATGGGCGTTGGTGACCACTTACCATCAGGTGGCCCATATGCTGATCCGCCTAAAAAATGTTATTATTAGATAATATTTTTACTTTGTAACAAACCATATTTAGTTACATTTTGTAGTATTATGTGTATATTACTAAATTATTAACCCAAATTATGAATTGGGACACACTCCAAAACTAAACACACCGAAGCTTAAAATTCTTAAGTATTATTATAGATTAAATTAAATTATTGGTTATATAACAAAATACGGATTAATACTAAAAATATTATGATAAAAAAAATATTATATTATGAAATTTATCGATACATTTTCCGCACTACGCTGCCTCACAATGCATTCTTGCGAAGCCAACGTACCTAAACTTAAACATTCTTTTACATGTCGTGGTCCTTTTAATCTTATTTTCTCATACATACGATTTTCATCGTAGTTTTAAAACTGTACGATGTTTATTTCCGTTGTATTAAATATTAGAAAATATCGCAAATATTTAAAATAATACTACAGCGTGTAAAAAAAACAACCTGTTGGTTGTCCCAGCGCTGGGCAAAAGCCTTATTTCTTTTTTAGGAGAAGCCTTTAGCCGAAAAGAGAGAAGCCTTTATTCAAATTAGGCTCTAGTACGAGTTATTGTTGTGTCTTACAATGTGTGTAAATTGGAATATACAACAATAACAAATTTTATTTGAATTAAATTGACGCATGTCAACTTTCTTATGATGTTCTTATATGAAAAAATGAAAAAGTCATAGTAATGACTGATTCGAACACATATATATTACATAAAGTTTTCTTGATGCTTGTTTAAATTTTTAAATTTAGAATACTCAGTTTCATCACTTTCGGCTTAAAGTGCTCGAAGCCTGTAAATGTCCCACTGCTGGGCTAAGGCCTCCTCTCCCTTTTTGAGGAGAAGGTCTGTAGCTTATTCCACCACGCTGCTCCAATGCGGGTTGGTGGAATACACATGTGGCAGAATTTCGATGAAATTAGACACATGCAGGTTTCCTCACGATGTTTTCCTTCACCGAAAAGCACGAGATGAATTATAACAGAAATTAAGCACACAAAAATTCAGAGGTGCTTGCCCGGGTTTGAACCTAACCTATTACTACAATTAGAAAATTACATGTAATAGTCATATACATACATATATATATATATATACATACTAGCTAATCGGTCCGGCTTCAACGGGCAGATAAGAAGAAAAATGTTTTGTATTTGGGTAATATCCATTCTTAGTGAGCGTCTCCGTCGGGGAAGGAGTAGCTGTGACAAATTTCAAGTCAATCGGGCGGATAGTTTAGATCTCGTAATGAGTGGTATTTCGCTTATATAAATATATATAGATATCCTATATGAATATCAACGAATACTAACTCCTATAACTAGCCTTATTTACCATAAAAATTATAACATTAGCTTTAAATGTAGTCATTGGAGTGGAGACCGCGAATCGGCAAGCGCAGCGTAGGGCGCCCTCCAGCCAGGTGGACCGACGACCTTAAGAAGGTGGCGGGCACCAACTGGATGCGGAAGGCGGAGGACAGGGAGCTTTGGCGCACCTTGGGAGAGGCCTATGTTCAGCAGTGGACAACGATTGGCTGTTGATTGATTGATTGTAGTCATTGGTAAATGTGAAATGGTCTCAGGGATTTTATTATAGAATCAAATACCCTGAACCGGTATATTATTTTTGTAGTCGACTGTTTATTCATCCTGGGTATATTATATAGAATAATAACTTCTTGGATAGTTAATTGTTTTTCGTAAAATAACAAATCACTCACAATAAAAAAAAATACCTTTCAGGTGTTTATTTGAAACAAATCAAAATTATAACAATTATTTTAATAAAAAAACAACAAAGAAATTTTATAATTAGTGTTTCGTTATAATTTATCGTAAGATGAAATAAGATATTTTTTAACGACGTCAGTTCAAAGATCCAAAAAATTTTTCGACTCATTTAAATAACAACGTCGTTAGGCGAATTAAAAGGCATTGATGTCTTGTTAAGAATTGCTTTTATCTTTTTTAATTTATTATAATTTAAAGAATAAAATCAAGATTTTTGACGAGTATGACTTTGTTTATAAGATACTACAAGAGTTTACGACGTCTAGATAGAAGTTCCTAAATTCATCTCAGCCTACGTACCTTTCATTATGCAATAAAGGACATGAAATTCACGCACGTCACGTCAGTATTCTAGATTTAAAGCGTTTGAAACTGCAAAACATATTTTCTTGTTAATAATAATATTATATACTAAAATCTTTTTCGAAACGCGATGTAACCTCTGGTATAATTTACAAAGAAAAAGACTCTTATAATTTACAAAGAAATGACCTTAGCTGGTAATAAGCCGAGATGGCCCAGTGGAAAGAACGCGTGAATCTTAACCGATGATCGTGGGTGCAAACCCGGGTAAGCACCACTGAATTTTCATCTGCTTAATTAGTGATTATAATTAATCTCGTGCTTTACGGTGAAGGAAAACATCGTGAGGAAACCCGCATGTGTCTAATTTCACTGAAATTCTGCCACATTCCACCAACCCGCACTGGAGCAGCGAGGTGGAATAAGCTCTAAACCTTCTCCTCAAAAAAGGGAGGCCGTTAGCCTAGCAGTGGGACATTAACAGGCTGTAACGGTTGTATAAAATAAAACTATCTTCATTTTTAAGTCACAAAATTGAAGTTTCTAATCTTTTGATCAATATCCAGTTAAAGTAAGTTAGTTAAAAGTCACTTATTATATTTTTAGTGTTTATTAGACTTAGCTGTAGATGAAGGCAGACTGGCAAATGATTGCCCATGGGATTGTGAATGTTGGCAACTAAGATGTTATGTCCCATGTGCCTGTAATTACACTGGCTCACTCATCCTTTAAAGCGGATCACAATAATAATAAACATTGCTGTTGGGTGGTAGAATATGTGATGAGTGGGTGGTACCTACCCAGACGGGCTTGCACTAAGCCCCTACCGCCAAGTTCAGTGGACTTATTTTAATATGTATACATACATATTAATGATCTCGACTTTCAAAAGAAAAACCGCTTGTCCGAGCTCTAATTACTTCATCGCTGCCCTTTGAGTCAACTCTCAAATTTAAGAAGGATAATAATTATGCTTGGAGATAATATATTATTTTTGAAAGATAGGTAAATCCTTTGACTATAATATATTCACAGGATGAAATTTACTTAAAATTTCAAACGAACTTTCAAAAAACTTCTAAAATAATAATATGTTTTTCTCAAGAAAGCTCTTTCAAGTACTTATGAATCGCCATTAAAAAGTTTTTTATTTTAAACTATGACCGGTTCGAAATGTAGATTCTACTGCGAAGAACCGGCAAGATGTTCAGTATTAAGGTTTTTTCATGAATTAATCGTATACAATAAAGTTTATATATACGCATTCTGTATAAAATTAACTAATACGAAATCAAGCTCTCACCATCTATATATTCATTTATAATCTTGTAAAGCATTAAAAAAGCGTTTTTTTTGGTTAGTCAGTGCAATCAATAGTTGGAGAACCATTAGAACTAAGATGCTATACCATTGTGCATGTAATTACAATGGCTCATTGGGTTAGTCAGTGTAATTATATGTGAGTATTAAATCGGAACAGAAATACAAAGAATTGAAACAAATAACTGAACTATATAATAATATTATAATTCAACCCATTTTTTCTTAAGTTTAAATTTTTTCTTTGCAATTAATCTAGTTATCAGAATCGTGACGATGCATGCAGGATAACGCTTCCAATATTTTTTCTCAACAAAGCATTCCATGGCAAGGACAAAGTACGAACTTTAAAATAGGACTTTTTAATTTTGTTTCACAGTTTGCAATTTCAATAGTTAGATTGTTTTTAATATTTATAGTTATTTTAATATTTCGTTACCTCATTGAATTTATATTTAAATATCACATATCACATATATTCTCCTGCCTCGATGGTTTCTTGGCTAGACATAAGGTCGCAGATCCCAAGTTCAAACTCCGGGTCGGGCCAGTAAAAACTTATTGGGTTTTTCTGAGTATGTAAGTTGTAAGTGTGTTAACTTCCATGCGTTGGAAAGTACGTAAAGTTGTTGGTTCTGCGCCTGAACTCTTTCTGGTCTCAAAGGATCGCTGTCGGATTACGAGAGTGAGTGAATAGGGAGTGCATCTGTGTTTGCGCATACACTTCTGCTATACATATGTTTATATATAGTTGTCCTGCGCAGCTGACTAATCTCTCTTGAGTTTGTCCGCCGTGGCCGAAATCGGTCTGGTAAACATTATTATTATATTATCATATGACTAATTTCAACAAGCTATTATAATTAATATATTTTTATTCACCTAGAAATGATAGTTTAAGAACGGTTGAAATAAAGGAATATTTATGAAAAAATATAACATCAAACGGAATACTCAAGTAAAGGTGTATGCAAATATTAATTTAGTAAACCTTTTATACCCTGTATCCGAGCTGGGGGTCAGGAGGTAGAGTTTACGATGCTATAAATTTTGCAAACTTTGTTTTATACTCCGTGTATGGGCTAAGACACCTAAAGTATACGCCTTGATGATATGACGCGGCTTTAGGTAGGGAATGGAAATGACGATTTTGGGGACAGTGTTTTGTTGTTTGTTGTGACTTTGCCTTATTGCTATAATCGTAATGAACCAAAAGCGATATTTAAGTCAATCGAATTAATCGAAAGAATTTTTTATCGTTTCCCACTATTTCTTTATTTCAAATTTCAGATTTGAAAATGTATTTATATTTCATAAAATATATTTTAAAATTGAAATAGTGAGTTCACATTCGCTTATACTATGATACATTTTCAACTGAAGTACTACAGAAGCGTTGCATTCCAATACGACCTTGAAATTATAAAAATTATTTGTAATAAATATAAAAAAAAAGAAAATATTATAAAGGAAAAAATTTTCACTTCAAACATTTACAAATTAATAACTTAGTTGGTGTTCTCTTGTTAAACTTTATAACACTACAATACAAAGCTACCATTAAAACAATTCATTGAAATTTTAAATATACAGAAGTTACTCGTTACTTTAATAAGGTTTTAATACCTTTATTAAGGTAGCCCTTTATATAGTTAAGTTTATAAATTAAAAGGTGAAAGGTTTGCTTTTGTGAAGTATATAGGATCTTTTCACTTAGTAAATAATAAAAAGGCCTAACGCACTAAAATATTAAATACCCACTTAAACACACGAAAGGATAATTAGGCGCTAAGTGTGTGGGGTATTTTGTGTATACTACCTACCCTACCTGGAGAAGTCTTTCCACTTTACATGAGACGGTTACAATAAACAAATTTTGATGATTTTATTTATATTTTTGGTCTGTACGTCCTTTTTGTTATTTGAACATGATAGCGATTACAGCAAAGCAAAACTTGCAAATGGTTATTATAATATAATGAAAAAAATACTTGTTTTATGTTATTGTTATAATATACAAATTTATTTTAATAAATTATAATTTATTGAAACCTTATAAAATATTCATATAATTGCTTAAATT
Source organism: Nymphalis io (assembly GCF_905147045.1). Lineage (NCBI taxonomy): Eukaryota > Metazoa > Arthropoda > Insecta > Lepidoptera > Nymphalidae > Nymphalis > Nymphalis io. The sequence goes on from NC_065911.1 coordinate 5,971,166, forward strand.
ATTTTCATTGTATACGTAACAATAAAGTATTTCAATAATAATTATTATGAACATAAAATATCAAACAAAATTTATTGCTTAAATTCAATTTCTGATTTGAATGAAACTATTTTTTATATATTTTGCATAAATTTACAATATTTCTTTGTATACTTTATACCTAACGGTTCTAACATTAGGTTGCCATTTAATGGCCTGAGTTTGTTTTAATAAAAAAACGAGGTATTTCAAATAAACTGGCTCATTCGTATTCCTATTTTCCATAAAAATAATTAAAATGAGTAAAGTTTATGCAATAAAGCGCTAGAGAAAAAATATTGGGAAAGCGTTTGGTTAGAAAAATAAAGACATGTTATGAACCAAAATTAACTGATATAAACCACATTTATTGACATTTCAATTTATTTCCTTGTACTTGTATCTCCACAGCCGTGTTGTGTGTTTTAAATGTATCTCATCTTTAATTTATATTAATGTTATTTTTATATGCCTGCAACATCAAATTTTTATCACCAGGCAACATCAAATTTACAGGATTAAAAACTTTTTATGTCATGGACTTTAAATGATTACTTCATGACTCGGAATGTGGGTCCGTTGACTTCCTTGAATGCATGTTGGGTGTCTCAGTGTAATTCTGGATTTTTCTGGTCTAAATGGTATTCGGCTAGCATAACTCGGTTATCTCATTAGATAAATAATTATTTGGTTCCCTTTTCAATCAAAACTTATTTTTTTCGAAATAACAACCAGTATATGATACAACTGAGTAAAGATCTCTTCTTTGAAAGGTTTGAATCTGTTTAAATTAAGCTTTTACAGTTCAGTTTTATAGATACATGAAGTATTTTATTCGATACATTCCACCTATCCGGGTCGGCTAGACGCAATTAAAAATGACAGCTGCTTGTAGTCATTTTTAATTGCGTCTAGCCGACCCGGGTAGGTGGAATGTATGGTATAATAATATATGATACGCAACAAATTTATCGATTCTATCTTCACATATAGTTCGCAATTTAAGTACCTACCTACCCGCAAATAGATCTTCTTACCCCATATACCGACGATGGACCTTAAACCAATGAATAATAGAAATGGCATCGATTGTAACATTTTGGTAACTATCGCGTCTAAGCTGGTGTGAGTGACGTAGAGTTGTCTAACTTTGTTTCAATTATTTAAAAGATTTGATGGCATTGTGCCCGTTTAAAATACCACAACCGATTTTATTAAGTTCAAAGGAATAACGACTTTTTTGACTTTTATGTGTGCTTGATATGTTATTATGCAAAGACAACACATAAGGACTTTTGAAATGTACCATGTTAAAATCAAAATCAATGTAATCTTCATTCAATGAGGCTTATAAAAGCACTTATCATCACGTTAGAAATTGAATCAAATCAAAAGCTACCACAGGTTCCGAATGTAGATTACATCGAGAACAAACTTGGTTTTGTAACAATTTACAAATAGATGTTTTGTCCCTCTTACATGTTGTATCACTGGCTACTCACCCTTGAAACCGAAATAATACTAAGTATTGCAGTGAAATATGAAATGAGTGGGCGGTAACTACATAGACGGTATGCACGTAACCCAGAAAAAATCTATGAATTAATGCCATTTCTATTGTACTATCAATTCAGAGCAATGAACACGAGGCTATCCAATAGCGAATCCCCGAAGATTTTCGATAACGCAAGACGCTTCGAGCAATAATTTAAGTAAGTTCACGAGAACTCTTGAACTCAGCAAAGAGTTTTTTAAATTATCAAGATACGAACGTACGCCGAACTTTATTTTATACGTACCAATATATTGAAAATTCATTTAAAATTCAAGTCTATACATCCGTATCGATTGGTGCTTTTCAACTTGGTAGTATTTTAATTCGTCAGAGAATTTAGTAAGACTAATATAACAATTTAGTAGATTTATAAATACGTTAAAAACAAATTTAACTTTTTCGAAGTCCATGAGCAAAAGAGATAGCGTACGTTTAAGTCATGTAAGAAATGCTCATCAGTTGTATTTATTTAATCGGTACATAGATTAAGTTTCCATATTTTTTCTGATGAATATGTTAATTAGGAAATGTAGTTTCCCTCACGATTTTATTGAAATTATAGAAATCAAAATATCCTTTTTTTTCAAGTTTTTTTAATTTACTTTTTTTTAGGTTTTATTGCTTTAACATTGTTATGTACTATTAGTAATAGTACTGTTTATAACATTGTTGTAAAATACTACTATAGAATGTAATTTTATAATAATACCAAAAAATAAATATTTTTTAAATTTCATGTCAAACTCTTTAAATTACCATCAATTTCGATGATTCGTTTGCCGCGCGTTCTATAACGTCTAGTTTTTTTTTTAACTAAAAATTTTGTAGTAAGTGAAAAATGGAGTACAACTATGAACGACTCTATTGTACATTAGCAAAAATAGGTCACGCATTACAGTCGAATTTCGGAAAATTCCTTCTACATCTTAGAAGCTAAGAGAAAAAATACGTACTCTCTAAGATTTGGATGGATGAGGATGTATTGAGATTTCATGATAATTCTGCGACGGCGGTCTTTATATACTTATATAGAGATGAGCTCAGCGACTTGACATCGGCTTTGTACATTATATGCTTACATATATTCAACCTTTTCTTTTCTCGGGACATAAAGTATGTCATCTAAGAAATAAATTATAACTATGGAAATTTTTATGCAGCGTATATCTGTTCAGTTCTTTAAGATAAGCACAGATACAGTGTAGTTAAGTTTTCTATTAATGTTATAGTTTGATACAAGACTTTCGAGTCAGCAGATTTCATAAATGATACATAAATGTAATTGTATTATATTCATGTATATTAAAAGAGTATATACTGGGTTATTGTCGATTCTATTTGGTAGAATATACTTATAAGAGCCTTATTAAATAAAGTCCATTTTGACGGCCACTGCCACCAATTTTAAAAGAGATAAGCCAATAGGACATATTATAGTGCACAAGTGTAAACCAACAGGAAATATTATAGTGCGCAAACAGATGCACTCTTTTTTTTTCTTCGACGAGCCACGAGCACGGGAGGGGGCGTGGATACGTTATATCAACACGATCCCGTGCCGAGCCGATCCGATGCCTTTCCGATCCGTGCCGAGGACGGCCATAGCATGGTTTTCGTGGGCAAGAATCCCACATAACCTGGTTCCCCCCCCTACGACAAATATATGTGACAAAAAAGAAATATTTTATTATACAATTATATAATAAATAAACAAAATTGAATCCTAATAACTCTATGCAATTATCATAAAGAGTTCTATGATAATTTAACAAAGGCATAAGACCTTACCCTGAATATGTTCAACTCTGAACATTCGCATTACCGAACTGTCTGTTAACACGCAACGGTAATTGTAAAAAACAAGAGACAAGGTCGGTGTGTGTAGCGGTGATGAGCTGAGGGCGTGTCGTGTAGTCTAAGGAGAGTTCTTGATAGTATGAAATGTAATAAAAAAATATCTTAGATATTTTTTCATCCTTTTCGAAGAATATTTTGAATTTATAAAATGCTTTGATTTAACCCTTAAAGGATAAAATCCGACACAGTGGTTTCGGTCACGGTGTCCATTCTTAGCGGCGAGAAACCATCTGCAGAGAAGAAGGAAAGCGACCTGACAAACAGGCTACCTGATGGTAAATGGTACCCATCGCCCATATACATTGACTGTGTAAGAAATATTAACCACTTCTTACACCGTCCATGCGTTACCAACCTTGTGAACTAAGATATTCTGTCCCTGTTTTACTGTTGAATATCTGGAGAATGTGTGGTACCTACCCAGACGAGCTTGCACAAAGTCCTACCACCAGTGAAATATTTGTTGTGTTCCAGTTTGAAGGGTGAGTGAGCGAGTGTACATAGGACATAACATCTTAGTTCCCAAGGTTGCTGGCGCATTGGCGATGTAAGCGATTGTTAACATTTCTGACAGTGCCTATATCTACGGGCGTTAGTGAACACTTACTATCAGGTGGTCCATATGCTAGTCCGCCTACCTATACTATATAAAAATACATAAAATTACAAAAGAGAAATTCCAAATTGTTATCGGGTTAAAGAAGGATTGTCGTTGAATAATAATACTCTGAAATGTACTCGCTTGAATTCTAAATCAAAAAGTAGTAGTACTGTTTATGGAGAAATAAAAAGGTTTTCAGAGGAAGTCAAACTTTATATCCATGTCCAAAGTTTACGCGAAAGGGCAGCTACAAATGTTATCCTATAAAATGCGACGTATTCGTATATATGAATATAAAATATATTTGTATTTGGGTTGAAGCAGCACAGATTTGTTTTTACTATATACAAAGTATATTCAAAATATGAATTTATTATAATTTAAATTGCAATGTTTTTTAGGCTAATCTTGCAAGATTTAGAACCGCTTCTTCTTATCTTACGGAGTTAAATTTTCATGTTGGTTCAGAAGGAACTCTTTTCGTCTCATAGTACACAACATGTTGTATAATAATAATAATCTTTATTGAAATAATTTTTGTTTATATTCAAAGTTCCCTGGCATCCTAAACTAGGAAGACTCGTATCTTAGGTGTCAGTGCCATCCCATATAGTGATTGCATTGTATATAAAATGACCTTGTATATGTATAGACTTTTATATTACAAAAGCTTGTTATTAAAATGTTTTTCTAATGAATTTTGATATTATCGAACGTCCAAATAACCTCTCAAATGTCAAATTTATTTTCCCTTTAGATCCCATATATTTCCGTAAATCCCTTAATGTACATATGCGTTGCTATGTTCAGTTGATCTGTTTATCGAACCACGGTAACCGTGGTTTATCGAACCACGGTAACAAACAGACAAGGTTGCTTTCAAATAAGTGGATAAAATAAAATAGAGATTAACTACAGTTATCCGTATAAAGACTTATTTTGAAATTATAATCTAACCGCTTAGCTTAAGTTTCTTTTTATCGTATATATTAATAATTTATTAAAATTACATATGCTGGCGTAGACTTTCATATAAACATTTCAATGATCTACAAATCATCCATGTAAGATTTTCATGTATATTATAGTTATGGAAAGTTCATTTGGAAAAAGAAGAACACTCAACTTGTAAAGATTTTTACAAATAAAGCAGGTTGAAAGACAGCAAAATGGGCCACCTGATGGTAAGTAATCACCACCGCCAATATATATTGGTTATTTGAATATAAGAAATATTAACGTTATTATGTACATTGCCAATGCTCCACCAACCGTGGAGAACTAAGATGTACATATACATGTAGTTATTTTGGTTCACTCATCTTTCGAACTGGAACTTAACAAAACTAACTGTGGTGGTAGAATATTTGATGAATGGGTGGTACCTATCCAGACGGGCATGCACAAAGCCCTACCGCTAAGTAAAGTGGTAGGTAGGGCTTTGTGCAGTAGTACCATCTATATAATATTTTTAAGATTATGGATCTAGATGCTGCCTTATTTTCCGCTAGTTTATACAGAGACTTTTAACAAAGATAAAATATTTTCTTTATTAAACTTCTAGTCTTTTATGCCTGAATAATATTCTATACATCAAACCAGGACATGAGTTATTATCATATTGTTTCATCGAAATTCATACAACGATATCGATCTGGGTGTACATATGTGTGTATATTCTGATAACAAACAGATTATATATCTGGTTTACGTTACCGGCCAATCAAGAAGAAGCATTTCATTCTTAATTTGAATATAACATTTATAAATAAACAATTTAGGCATTGATGTATCGTGATATGTCTTGAGTGTAAATCGACCCCACGTCAATTGGTATTCACCTGAACGGGCATGAACAAAGTTCTGACACTAGTGAGTAGGTACACCATTTTGAAATTGTCTATTAGTACACATTGTTGTAACCCTTTCTCTATCTTATGATTCTTGGTTATTGTTGATCTAAAAATACAATTAATAATAATACGATTTGCTAAATAATGTGATGAATTTGTTTGTTATTATAATATACAAAAAGTAAAAATTTTATTCAAAAAAGAAACTTAGAAAGAGACCTTAAAAAATGTTTTAGGTGAAGTTTCTTTTGGTTTTATTTTTCTTTGTATTCATTTGAACTGTTCAAATGCTATAAGACATTTCAAGCTTATCCATTATTTATTTGACAACAGCCAATATATCTGGTGGTTAGAATACTTGAATCTTAATCGATGCCTCCGGGTTCAAACCCGAACAAGCACCACGTGGTCAGTAAATGAAAACATTATGAGAAAACCTATATGTGTTAGATGTTTATTCGAATTGATCGTTTTCACCTTATCCTCAATGTTCTTTTTTAAGAGACTAGTTAGAGCCCACTAATACGCTCGCGTGCAAGAGGTGTTAGATTGTGTCCTTTTCTATACCCCTAACAACATGTATGCGAAATTTCATGACGCTCAGTTAAGGAGTTAAGAATCACAAACAAATAAACTCACCTTCGCTTTTTAGTAAGCATTTAGTAAACATAAATAAAGTCAGATAAATCCAATCCCTAATATAATATGAACTACATTATAGCACTTTCTTTAGATTGTAATAACAATCATTATATATCCAGGGATCTCTCTCGTCTTCCATAAGGAATAATAAATGATTACTTCATTTTAGTAGATTTTAAGTTTACAGTTCTACTTTATCTAAAATATAAATTAAATGTATTTAAAACTTAGTAATAAGATGGACCATCTTATTTTCAATAGAAGATGGCGGGTTCGAATCCTATTAATACCGATTTTTCTCGTGTTATATGCTTTTAGTTCGATTTATGCTCTCTTTCTAACATCATTGATTCTTACAGACTAAAAAACAATTCTCGATACAAATTAGTTACAATAACTATTAGATATTATTTTACTAGTGCTTTGTGCAAGCTTGTCTGGGTACCACTCAGTGATCAAATATTCTATCACAAAACAGCAGTATTTGGTATTGTTGTATTCTGGTTTGAAGGGTGTTGAAGTTTAATTACAGGCATATGGGACATAACATCTTAATTCCCAAGATTGGTGGCGCATTGGCGATCTAAGCGATGGTTAACATTACTTACAATGCCAATGTTTATGGACGTTGGTGACCATTTACCTACCTATACTATACAAAAAAAAAAACTAATATTCAAAGTATATAAATATAATTATATAGTTGATTACGTCGTAGTTTTCCAAATTAAAACTAGATCAAATACGTCATTTATATCAACGGCTGTTACAGTATTAAATCGCCCTTGCAGTCTGCTCTAAAACAAAAAAACGCCATCGCTTCTGGCTTTCGCCTCGCTCTAATATGCGCTCGTTTGTATGTCCGTATCAAATTAGCCGGCAGATTGCCCCTTTGGTCCGCTAACTGAGCTTAATGTTCTTAGAGTTTATAGCGCGTTCGTTAAATTTGTTTCAGTTGGATAGTAATAGTAAAATCCTTAAATGGCTCGCTTTGTTACGTAGTACATTGTAATGAATGGGTATTATAGATGAATTATTTAAATATTTACGGAAGTAATGGTCGTTTTGATTTCGATATGATTTGATTATTCTAATTCAAAGAGCCCTTTGTAATTCAATAAACATTTAATTTATAATTAGAAATGTTTAGTTTGAAATTATCAGTGGTTGGAACGCACCTTAACCGATGATTGCGTGTTCAAATTTAAGACATTGATCCTTTTTATTTGCTTAAATTGCATTAAAAAATAATTAATTTCAGGCAAGCAATGGATAATTTATTATTTTTGCTTCTTGAATGAAAATGAGGATATTGTATATAAGTAGGCCATCTATAGGCTATTTATATTACGTAACTACCACACAATCATATTAAGCAGTACTTAATTTAACTCAAATATTCTAATGAAATACAAACATGAATATTGTGTTTATATTATCTAGTAAATAATCTCCATGAAATATTAATGTGGTGATGAATTGGTTAGGTAACGGTCGATTTGGCCACGTCGGCTATTCTCGAGGGAGGCCAACCAGACGAACCGACAGACCTGATGCCACTTTTTGTCCCCCACTCCCGTAATCGTCGGTAACTCTTACATGATCAGGCAGAGTTTAGACGCAGGACCAAAGGCTTTACGTGCTTTCCAAGGTGCCCGAGTATAAGCACTATCAACTTTCAGAATCTGAGCTTCTACTGAGAATTTCTCCAAAACAAATCTTTTTTACTGACAGAACCAGAAATTTGAACCCAGGACCTCAGGGCCTGTAATATGTAAGCTATCCGCTAGACCAACAAGGAAAACGTAATAGAGTACATAAAAATTCTGACGAATTCCGTATAACGTCGCCGTCAAACAGCATTAAGTTGGAAGGACAAGCCTGTAATTACGAGTATGATCGATAATCTTCGCTGCTGGCGTCGGTCGGTCTGAACGAGTATATTCACTGAACATGTACTTTCTCGTAACTATGCTCGAATAATATTACAATTACTAAATATATTGAAAAAATGTTTTTCAAAAACAATAATATCAAAAGTTCGAAAGTTTGGCTACATGACTGTCAATTTTTTTTATAAACGGTTAGGTGGTTTAGTCGTGATGGTAACATGTAATTAGAAAGGCAGAAACAGTTATGCTTTATAATATTAGTATAGATTAAAGGTAACATAAACATTAACCAAGATATGTCCAGTGAGTAGAACATCTGAATCTTTTTAGAAACCTTTTTTTTTAAATTTCGGCAACACCAGGTACCATGTGTTCATGGGCAGTGGTAGTCAGTTTCCATCAGGTAAGCCTCCTGCTAGTTTGTTTCCGCTTACATAATAAAAACACGCTAAGCAAAAACGGGCTAGCACCATGTGCGTGGCAGTATAAGAAAACATCGTGAAGAAACCTTAGTGTCTTAGACGAAAATCTACCGTATCCATCAAAACGCATTAGAACTGCGAAGCTAACTTTGTCCATAACCGAGTCGAGAAAATTTGCAGATTGGTACTTCTACCTTTTAAATAACCTAATAGTATAAATATTATTGCACTGCAAACAATAAGGATATGACAAAATAACTCTGTTATTTATCAGGAAGAACAACCTTCTGAGAGCTTCCGTTTAAACTTTTTATGTCTTATAACAAATTAACTTCGGGCGAATCAACCTCGCGTAAATGATCTTTTAATTTTCGTTTTATCATTGTAATAATGGTATTGCTTCGATGTTCTAATGGATAGAATATATGGCAATATATTCAGGGTTCGCACCCCCGGGTCGGCCCGGTAAAAAGTTATTTAGTTCTTCTGTCTCAATAGCATCCCAAAACTTGCCAGTAATAACTCGCCCGTGCCTCGGAAAATAAGTAAACCCGTTGAGATCTCCATCTTCATTAACCGGTGTACATAATTAATACTGTAAATAAACTCCGGAAATGCCTATGCCCCCTATTCTTCAATTGTTTTTAAAGCCTAACAATTGGCAAATTAGCGGCTTATTTCACTGATTTCTGTCAGATCAGGGAATCTATCGTGCGTGTTTGATGCTACCTGGAAATAAACACATTGAGGCACATCAAATACAAAGTCTGACTGAAAGGATACAAATATACCCAGAAACATGAAGAAATTTGATTATTAAAACAAGGAAATTAATTTGTGTAATGAATCTACTCAATAATGGCGTCACAACGACAAAACGTATCCAGAACGTTGGTTATAGAGAACGGATATAAAATTTTATTACAGATAGTGCCCCATAACTTGTATAGCGACTGGACTTTTTCCAATGAAATTGACAATAGATTTTTACGACATCGCAAATTAAGACTATATTTTAGGCTTAATAGGTGTATTTGCTTCAATGAATAAAATAAGTTCAAGGTTTATAGTATAGCGAAATATACAAAGTGTAGTAATAGGAAGCAATGGTCGGTTAAGTACTATACAATTGTTTATATATTCTTTATTTTTAAATAAAACGTTAACTAAAAGTAACTATACAAGTTTCTACTAAGAACAATTTAGAAAAAAATATATTCTTTATTATTTGGCACTGTTGGTAATATAAAACACATACATAGATAAACATTTGTAATTATAAATTAACAAAACCTACACTACAAGGCGACAATATAAAACAATATTAGCATATTTGTTCAAATAAATCAACACGAATATGGTTTATATTTTATTTCAATATTTTTATTTTCAATTACTCAAATCAAGTAATGAAACCTATGTTTTTATAGCATTTTTTCACGTGCATTTCATGTCTCGATAAATTTAACCGGAACACCAAACGGCATACTTATTGACCCAGGGTACGTATGTAGTATACATCACTTTCTGTATATTTCTTTTTTTTTTTTATAGAATAGGAAGGCGGACGAGCATATGGGCCACCTGATGGTAAGTGGTCACCAAACGTCCTTAAACATTGGCATTGTAAGAAATGTTAACCATCGCTTACATCACCAATGCGCCACCAACCTTGGGAACTAAGATGTTATGTCCCTTGTGCCTGTAATTACACTGGCTCACTCACCCTTCAAACCGGAACACAACAATACCAAGTACTGCTGTTTTGCGGTAGAATATCTGATGAGTGGGTGGTAACTACCCAGACGAGCTTGCACAAAGCTCTACCACCAGTAATTTCACAGTATGTATGATATAAATTTTATAGAATTCAACTAAACTCGGTCATCAATCTTATGATATAGTTTAGACCCTACAGAGAAAACAGTTAAAAATAAATCCATCAATGCGTTTGCCGATTAACTAGAATGTCCTTACTAATATTATAAATGAAAAAGTGAGTTTTGTTTGTATAATATATTGTTACGCTTTCACATCTTATTTTTTTCTTTTGATCTCGTTGGAAAAAAGCATTTTCGCTTTTCCCCAATATGAAGTGGATCTCCGCTTGATGCTTTTAATCACGATATGCATTGTAATAAAAACCCAAACAAAAACAATATTCCGTAAATATCTTACTGTCAAATACATGCCTCCTGTTAAGGAGAAAACATATGACTATAATATATTTCCTATATAAGCATATTTAAGTATTAGTCATTTTAAGGAATAGTCATTCTACCAATCGTAAGGTGTGCAAAAGCTGTCCTCCATCTTCGGACAGACCACCTGGCTCGAAAGTACTATATTCGCTGCGTATGCCGAACAAAGATCTCCACCCTGGGACTCATCTACTCTAAGGGTTATCGGTCCTTCAACAAACATGAACAAACCATATTTTCCGACAGAAGATTTTTTCTAAGGCTTTACGAGTTTTAAATGAAACTAACTTGTGTGGTATTTTCACCCATTTGCCTGTAACGGCCATCTACGACACTGACCGGTGAAGCTGTATCATACTCATCTGCGGCCTTTCTCTTATTGTGCTTCGTTCAAGGCTCGACAGTTTCCTTGAGGAGGCAAGAGTCAGCCATTACACCAATAATCCACTTACAGAACGTAATTTAAAATTATCATTTGTATCAATAGATTCCATAATTGCTTACGTATTTATATCGTTTTGGGCATATTATATTTAATTAAGAAATTCCACATCCATTAAACTTTACAAGCGAGCTAGTTACTCTATATTTATTAGATGGGCTATTTTTTGCTTTAACCAAGCTATTAATATGGGGAAACCACTAATGATTCATGCAAAGGCTTTTAAAGGTTAAAGGGTGCAACCCCAATCGAAGTGAATACTTAAACTCTTTTACAGTAGTATTCCTTTGTATACAAGATTATAGTGAGTTCACGGGTAATATTAGTATCAATAAACTATGTTCAAGCCGGCTTAATGCTCGGGAGTTCCCCTTTTTTTTAAAGATACTATTCATTTTTTCGATTTTTAAAATGTATTTTAATAGCAAATTAAGTTAAAAATGTCACTATATATATTTTTTTTAATTAATATTTATTTAACGCATATTTGGGTTTGTGAGAAAATAATGTTTTATTTAAATTAATTAAGTTAAATGAAGAATAAAGGTTCAAGCCTTTGGAGAAGTTATCTTTTCAAAGGTTCTGTTCATGAATTTTACATTTAACTATATATACACCTTGATTACGAATATCTCCACTAATATTATAAATGCGTATGTAACTCTGTCTATATGTTTGTCATTCAGGCTAAACCACTGTACCAATCGTACGTGAATTTGACAAAAAGTAGCCTGAGATCATGTCCGGATCATTAGACATCATTACAAAAGTGAGTGCCAAAGTGAGTTTGTTTGCTTATTTGTTTGTTACGCTTTCACGATTTAACTATTTAACAGATCGTCATGAAATTTTGCATTCACGTTGTGAAGGGAACAGAAAAGTATATCGGGTTACTAAAACGTGTCCCTCACTCGGATGAAACCGCAAGCAGAAACTGGTAATTATACAAATAACAGGATTTACAGAAGAAATTATTAAATATATATAGTAAGTAAGTAAGTAACAGCCTGTAAATGTCCCACTGCTGGGCTAAGGCCTCCTCCCTTTTTGAGGAGAAGGTTTGGAGCTTATTCCACCACGCTGCTCCAATGCGGGTTGGTGGAATACACATGTGGCAGAATTTCGATGAAATTAGACACATGCAAGTTTCGTCACGATGTTTTCCTTCACCGAAAAGCACGAGATGAATTATAAATAGAAATTAAGCACATGAAAATTCAGAGGTGCTTGCCCGGGCTTGAACCCACGTTCATCGGTTAAGATTCACGCGTTCTAACCACTAGGCCATCTCGACTCTTTAAATATATATATATTATTTTATAAATATAATATAACACGAACAGAGTCGTAAGGAATAGCTACTTTTGTATATGTAGTGATAAATTATTTATTATTTTGGATAAAATTCTCGTGACATAAGCTTGAATTTATTCGGTTTGTAACCTATTAATTTTCTAATGTTTTGTCATATATAATTATCTTATTATGGAAGTACAAGGAACAAATTTTTATGCGCTTGCGCAGCTTATGTTCTCGCTTAGAGAACACTGCAAAAAACAGTGTTGGGGTTATTATCTTAACTTTAATTTATTGGAACTTGAGCAATTTATTTCATTTCTTTTTCATCTTTCTAGATTCATTATGTTTAAGTAGATGTTGTGTGTGTGTCGTTTACATTTTTTTTCTGTATTTTGTTGTGAGTGTGATTTCAAATAAAGGTTTAATGTTTTTTACGATTATTTAAGATTACTTCCACTAGAAGTACTAGAACTACTTTTTCTAAAAAAAAGAGTATTATTAATAAAACAAAACAAAACTTGAACAAATTATAACCCAATGACCTTTATAAGTCGCTATTGTTAGCAAAGTTCTATAAAACAACAATGTAATGGAGGTCGCAATCAATATCCATCTCTAGCACTTTACAAATAAAGGTTATAATGCTGGGGGCTGGTTTTAAAAAAAGGGATAAGACGATCCAATGGACCTTTTTATTCAAGGGCTCTTAAGTTCACTGGTAACGAGTTCGGTGTCATGTATGAGGGAAGGAGATGGGAGATCTTTTGTTGTCAGGTTAATGACATCAATTGTTGTTTTTTTTTGCGAATTATTGTGGCCATCCAATTTTAGATCTTAAAAAAACTTGATGGGTTAGTTAGAATTTTATAATGAGCCTTTTTTACAGTCTATGAGCTACCGTTTGTTCAGTCAATATAGTTTTCAGGGGACGATATATTTTTTCCAATATGACTTACTAAGTCCACAACCATTCATTAAATGTACATAGATTGTTATTATAGAAGATGACATGTGACATTTGTTTGCCCCCATGGTGTGTATCTTACAGCAACACGAAAAGTGCTCATTAACAACACAGAATTATCTCGCTATTAAGAAAAGTTAAGTCTTAAAAAGGTTTCAGATGAACAATTCTAATCCATTATATCACAAAGTTTCTCCGGCTACATGCTAGTTATACATGACGTTTACTTTAATCGACTTTTACTGGTACTTTTTGAATTAGAAAACTATAACTTTTACTTACAACAAACGTAGGCTGTATAAGTTTTTTTAAGCCTTTTATAGTCATTATTAGTAAATTTGTTTGTAGTTTTTAGCATCAGATACATAATCTTCCATATGGAACTTTTATTTATGAAAAATTTACTTACCAATATAAATACATACCCCATATATACGCAGAGAAGACACACAATCTTAAAAAAGTGCGAAATTCTTCTACGTATTCTTGTTTATATACACGAATAATTTTGTCTCACATTTTTATGGTAGACCTTAATGATAATTTAATTAACCTTAAAAAAATAATTCAAAAGTGCTTGTATGAATAAAGTTTATTTTTATTGTTAAAAATCGTAGATTTACATATTGTTCAAGATCAAATAACATTATATCAATATTAGAGACATTATTCAAACACGGCCGTCTGATCCCAAACTAAGCAGAGCTTGTATTTACCATAGAGACCAGACAACTGATATACTACACATACTACTTTTCTTTTGTAAATACATTCTTATATAGATAATTACACGCAACTCAGAATAAACAGACATGTTCATGCACACAAATGTCTGTCCTGGGTGGAAATCGAACTCACAACCTTCGGCATGAAAGGCAATCTACCAACCACGCCAACCGGCCCGTCAAAATTAAAAATTTTGTTATCATTAATAGATGGCGCAAGTTGTATTTTACATCGCGCTATAACGATATTTTTGTAAGTATTAATAAGGTTTGCCATATTTAAAGAGAGTGAAACAATATATGTATCTAACCAGCAGTACATTTTCTGTAGTTCTATACAGTAGTACAGTACTACCAAGTAATCATTCACATTAATACATATATTTTATAAATGTATTATATTTATAGAACAACTATTTAGGCATTACTTAGTGTTGTACATAAATTTTAATCTAGTTAACGATTTAATCCTTTAGTCTTAATCAATATTAATTACACCCATAACCGATAAAACTGAATTAACCCTTCACTAAGTCTTATCTGATAGACACTTGGGACAGCTTTGAACAGGGTATTTTAGAAATGGCGCCGAACCGCGATGACGATTTATTTACAAAATAATGGCTAATAAGTGCACAGCTTAATCTTCTATGTATATACATAGAAGAATACGGTGTACTAAGTTATGCTAGAATAAACATATATATTTATATAGTACATTATGTAGGTACATATTAATAATACTAGGCAAAAGGATAAGCCACTAGCAGTAGACCACACAGGGTTTATAATAATAAAAAAATAAAAAATGTAGAATAACCGATACAAGATCAGAAAACGTTTAGAAATTTTAAATTGTAAACTAAAAAAAAAATTAAGAAACGTTTGTGTGTTATAGAGTATTATAAAACGGAGATATAATCTAATTTGGTTATCTTTCTTTCTAAATGAAATTAATAAATAAGAAATCGATTTTTTAATATTACATACACTGTACCTGTTTTTTTACTCATACACGGTACTTCCACAGATTATAATGTTCTATTATTTCAGTATTTACTAAGATTACTCGAGTTAGAGGGTTAACCGGCTTAAATGTAACAAATCGCCGCTCGAAGTTTCGCGTAATGGCCGATTTTATTTTACAATCTCGCTTTAAATCGAGTTCGAATGAGTCTTGTTCGAGATATTCAATTTTATGATGGAAAGTGTAATTTAAAAGTTTGTAAGAAATGTCTCTCAGTAATTTCTTTCTTACATTCTAATAATAATACTTTGGAGTGTTTTAATTTAAAATGTATGTATCTAAGAATTTATGTTTGAGCTATTGCTACAAAAGTTGATAATAAAAATCCCTCATTTTTCGTCAAATGTTCTCTGAAGAATTACTGTTACTATTTAAAAGTAATTATTTACTTATATATCTATTTCTATATATTTATGTATATGTAACAAGCAACACTTGATATAAATATTTTACTAAAATATGAATTTATTTACATATAAATTTATGTATATAAAATAATTTTATGATCAAATACGATGTAAATCTACGTGCTACGAATTTTACATCAAAAGCACATTTTATTGTAGTTACTCTATATTGGCAAGAATTTACCGACATTTTCGTTGAAAATAACTTTCTTGTAACATAGATATCTACATGTTCTCAGGTCCTTGAACATGTTATGGGAATGCGGTGTAAGGAAACTTCGGAGCTTAACGGCGCTACGTAAGAATGAAGGGAAAAACCCTACGACTTAAGCCTGCCGCTCCCCTCGATTTATTAGGTAATGGTATGTCTCGAGCTATGTTGCTATCTAAAATATATTGCGAATTTTTAATTTTTCTATAACATTTTAAATTTATTTATACATTACGCGTTCATAAAAATGTACAATTATTTTACAATTTACTTAACACTCACATAGTGATATAATAGTCACAGTAGTCTTATCTGACCGAAATATTTTCTCTGAAAGAAATGTTAGCTATACAAGGAGATCTCCTTAAATTGGTTGTAGACAAACCTAACATGGCTCCGGGCACCGGGAGTCGATTGCCTGCCACTTTCCCGGGCTGATTTATTTTATCATTACGAAATGTACGGTAATATTAGGCATTGTTCTATAGGATTGGTTGTTTAAGGAATTGAAATATGAAAAGTTAAATCATGAGTGATAGTAGAATATGTGATAAGAGGTGCGTTATAAATAAAATATATTATATGTGTAAGGAATATTAATTTTTATTTTACCTAAAAAATACGTAAAAAAACTGTTGTATAATTACATGATTAATATCACAGGCTTAAAGTATTGAAGTTTGATGATGATGATATATATGTTATAATACACATGTACAAATAATAATAATAATAATAATAATAATGTCCTCCACACCGATTTCGGCCATGGCGGCCAATCTCACGAGAGATTAGCCAACTGTGCAGGAGATATTATAGTACACAAGTGTGTGCTAAACAAAGTTGCAATCTCTCTTCCCTCACTCTCATAATCTGATGGGACGGCAATCCGACACGACTGGAAATAGTTCAGGCGCAGGACCAAGGGCTTTACGTGTCTTCCGAGGCACGGGAATGTACACACTTCAAACTTCCAGACACCGGGTTGCTACTGAGAATCTTCTGACAGAAAAACCCAATAAATTTTTATTTTAGAATCACAATATATATTTTTAAGATAATATACAATAGAAAAGTATATCGTTGTTATAATTTACGCATATATCGTAGTTTTCGCGCTTTTGTTAATTACTTAAAGCGAATTAATTTGATTACTATGGTAATTTTAACATACACAACTTATTTATATATTAAATAACCCAAAAAAAGCGAGCTTAACGCTAAAAGCTTCATCTACCAGTCAACCTGAAGAAGTGCAGATGTACGTTAGTAGATATTAAAAAAAAATCACGCAAAACAGTTAACTCATTCATGGAAAAAAAACATATATATGTACATACACATTTAAATATATAAATATACGTATAAACGTTACATATAGAAATAGAATCACGAGTTATACGAATGTAAAAATTAGATAAAATTAGTTTCCTAACCTGTCATTTAAAAACGTCACACATCGAGAAAATTGTTCAACAACCGAACGGCAGATACAGCGAATGATAAACTGTACCAATGAAGTGCAATGTTGAGTAGCAAGTTACTAGATTAACGAAGTATTTTATTATAAAAATAAAATAAAAAAGATTGTTCACGTTTTAGATATGCAAAGGGATTAAACAAGAAGTTGAAAAGTAAGCAAAGAGTTTTTATTTCTTTTCGAATCGATTGCTATCTCAGTTGAGATCTGTAACTGGACATCAAATTTACGTAATCCAAAAAAAAAACAAAGCGAATACAGGTAATAAAGACGTGATCCAATTTATCTACGTAGGCCTTGTTGCTCGAATAGCGTACATCACCATTTTTTTTTCTCGCTGGAAAAACACATTTATATGTTTCCCCCACATGAGGTGGGGGGGGAGGTATGTGGGACTCGTCGGCGCTGATAGTGCCGGAATACCCACTAGAAAACCAGCGGTACCCATTCCGGCTTGTCGGGGGACCTCACGGGATCGCTTGCGCATACTACCGTAACATCACCATAATCAATGACAGGCGATGACTGGATATATATATTATGAAAAAAAAACAAAAGACAATAATAATACTCGTAAAAGAATAGAATGCAGTTCCCGCGTCGAGGTTTCGCCTCAATTCCCCAATGCTATCAACACAAGGTAACTTATCCAACTCGCTTACTCGAAAATGGTCCAGAATCGTAATCAAAATATTGTCTTCTGACCTTTGGGTACTATAATGGTTATTATTTTTATACCTTAAGACGCAAGCGATGTAACGCTTACATGATAATAAATACAAAAGTAATGCCAAATTCGTTTCTTTTTTAAGTTAAAAATTAGATTAATATAATGTGAAAATACATACGCAATGCCAAAAGCTCACAAAATATTTTTTGCAAATATCACAATAAAAATTTTACATAATATTATGCAAATTAAAAAAATATATATTGTGATAAGACTTTATGTAATATGATATTTTATTGTATGTATGTTTCATAGTCTTATTAATTAATTAATAGGAAGATGTTGTTTGAAAACTAAACGGTCTGATCAATTCCATTACTAATTCAAACTAGTATTATGGAAACTCGAAAACTACTTACTTACTACTTACGGAAGAACTAGATTTAATTAACTTAATTTATAGAATTGCATGTACATACTTTATATATATTATTAATTTCTATCCTAAAATCTAAAGTAATATAGCTTAGCACTTTAAATATTTATTACGTTCCATGTTATTGTACTGGTCGTAGGATGGTTGTTTGATATTTTGATTTATGATTCTATTCCACATGTTGTCCTAGAAGCTAAATACATCAATTGCTTCATTACAACGTGAAAAAAAGACAAATAAAAAAATACAAATGCACGTTTGTAATATTAGTATGGATAGAAAAAAACAGCTAAATAAAACTACCATCGATTCGGAATGTAGATTCTACCGAGAACCAGCAAGTAGCCTTTTCCACCAATTTGCATTTACTGTATAATAATAATAATATCCTGGGACATTATTCACACAAGGCCATCAGATCCCAAATTAAGCAGAGCTTATATTATGAAAGCCAGACAACTGATATACTACATTTACTACTTTTCTTTTGAAAATACATACACAATGGCAAAAAAACATGTTCATGCACATAAATGTCTGTCCAGGGTGGGAATCGAACCCACAGCCTTCGGCGTGAAAGGCAAGTATCTACCAACCACGCCAACCTGCTCAAATATATATGAGTATATTATCATTAAATACTAATAATTTTATTTACTACCCTGCCTACACGTTTTTAGACCGTGCAAAGTCAAAGCAGTTTAAATAAATCACAACATCATGACAAACGAAATCCCATATCATTCATGGATCCCATTTAATTCTGAATAGGTTTAAACCGCATTTCAACATAACACCGTAAACTAAACTTCCACGGGCATGAATAAGTGAAATTTTCTGTTTAAACCTAACCAAATTTTGGTTTAAGCATGCTCGTTTGAATTTACGAAATATTGTTATAACTTGCGTTGTTAAATCATTGCAATATAACGTTATCTAATTGTTATATTGTATGCTATTAAAATATTATTGAGTATGATAATAGTAATTGTTAATAATAATATATAATAATAAATAATATTTTTCATTGTGATATATAAGAAACTAATGTACGAAATATGACGCAAATATTTGTCTCTTATAGCACATTTGTCTTCGTTTTGTTTGCAGTTCGAACCACTTGGGTGTTAAAACCTTTTTTAAGCTTATAAGACAGCGTCTTGTTATCTCCACTGGTAACACATGTTCATACACTGGATTATTTTTCATGATGGGCATAAATATGCTTTCAAGGCGATAATTTACGAAATCAATACTTTTAAAATAGCCTACATATTTTTTATAACATAAACAAAAACAAATCATTTGTCAGATGATATTAATCCATATTCAAATTAATAACATATTCATAATAAAAATAGGTTTAAAGATTATTTATTCCCATAAAGACAATTACATCGCTTACATGAGAACACAATTGAAGAAAAAATACAAACAATTAACAGACATTCATTGTCGTACTTACATTTTTCAATGG
The DNA here is from genome assembly GCF_905147045.1 of Nymphalis io. NCBI lineage: Eukaryota > Metazoa > Arthropoda > Insecta > Lepidoptera > Nymphalidae > Nymphalis > Nymphalis io. The sequence goes on from NC_065911.1 coordinate 5,991,345, forward strand.
AGAAAATAACACACAATATGAAATAACACACAAAACATCACCACGTTTTGAAAACCACTCTTATTCCATTCTACATACTCAAACAGGTATTTTTGTAATAATATAATGAGACAGTCGTAATAACTGCTTAAAATTTGTATTTTTACAAATAGTTTCTATTACATTACAAGATATTATTATACGCATATGGAAAAAAGGGCTTTAAAATTAACACAGTACAATTGTACATTTAGACCGATTATATTATTTGTTATATTATTTAAAAGAAATAATACGAATTTAAAACTTTATTTCGACCGTACGAATTCAAAGCAGGTAGGAAAGAATTGAAATTGAAACATATTTAAATAACATTTCATAACTTTGGACGTCACTTTACAGCTTATATAACTTTAGATATAATTGTATAATAATTATTTTACTGGATTCTTGAAGTATCGTATCATACAATATTATTCTTTAATTAATTAATTATGACTCTCCCTCAATCTTTAGAAATAAGTTACTTAATTAATATAAAAGGCATGATTAGTTTTAATTAATACTTTTAATAATTTCAATTATGATAACGCCAATTGTTTTTTTATTATAACAATGACATTGTTTATTATTTAATTTCGTCACTCTTAAAAATTACTGATGATTTTTTGTTTCTTTTAATTTTAATTTGATTAGATTTAATCTGGATATGTACACATATTAGATATACTATAATTTTTTTATAAATACTTTTTTAATGCTTTATATGCATGTTGTAAGTGTGCTATTATATATAAATAAAAGAGTAGATGTAAAAGTTACTGAAATAAAATTATTATAATTATACTTATTTAATGCATAAAATATCTTCTTATCTAATATCTTTAAAATAACTTAAGATTATATTTTAAGATTAATTACTTTAAAAAATACATTTAACTTATATTATTAATATGAATCTTTTATTAAATATCGGACAATACATTGTGAATATTTCAATTAATTTAATTGAAATATTTAATAATAAATGTAAAAAAAGTAAGTAACTGTCTGTAAATGTTCCACTGCTTAAAGGGAGCTCATTCCACCACGCTGCTCCAATACGGGTTGATGGATACACATGAAATAAATTTTTAGTTTAAAGTTAACAATAACTCATACTTAATTAAATCTTAACAAACCAACATTAATTAAAACTTAAATATCATATGAAAGAAAATTATAACATACAGCAGATGTCTAGAATGCTAGAATTAGGTCACGTATACATAAGCGTAATGTAATCTAACTTGTTGAACCTCAAGTTTCAACATGTTAGGCAACTTGGTTAAGCACGCCCTCGTAAGATGGCTCCTGAAATGTATATTTTATGCCTTCAAGATATTTACTTAAACAATCTTTGTATTATGAACTTGATATAACTTGAAGTGTTTATGGTATTCTATACAATTACTACACGAGGTTCTTATAACTTGAAAGTTGGGGTGGCTCAGTGGTTAATACATGTACATTTTAAACGAAGGGTTCACGGGATTTTTTGTTTGAAAATTATTTCGTGCTTAATGGTTAAGAAACATCGTGTTTGTCAGTTGAGTCTGTCACATGTGTATTCCACCAATCAACATTGAAGCAGTGAAGTGCAATAAGATCTAAATACGATTCTCCTCTCCAATTTTGATAAATGACTGTCAAAGTTTAGTAGCATTTCCAGTTTAATGGCCTATTAGAATCTATATAAAGCGGATGGTCGACAAATTGTTAAGCCTTTTAGCGTCGATCTATTTAATTTGCGTTTAAATCTTTTATTTTGTAATATATTATTCAAAAAACAAATACTGTTTGTAAATATCGACTGTTTTTTTTTCCTTTTTTTATAGAATAAGAAGGCGGACGAGCATATGGGTCACCTGATGGTAAGTAGTCATTAACGCCCATAGAAATTGGCATTGTAAGAAATGTTAACTATTGCTTACATCGCCAATGCGTCACCAACCTTGGGAACTAATATGTTATGTCCCCTGTGCCTGTAATTACACTGGTTCACTCACTTTTCAAGCTGAAACACAACAATACCAAGTACTGCTGTTTTGCGGTAGAATATCTGATGAGTAGGTGGTACCTACCCAGACGAGCTTGCACAAAGACCTACCACCAGTAAAGTACTCCTAAGAGTTACAAACAGATGTCTCACATCAAAAATAATTAAAAAACAAAATTCCTTAAACGTGTACACGAACATATTATAATTAGGGTGAGTGTAGCAATACAAATATCCCAGAATATTATCTGAACAATGAACATAAATCCAAACTTGAAAGTTCAAATAATAGCCTCTTATTACCCTACGAACAATCGAGAATCAAAAATCGATAAGCAACTCTCAAAGTTCCTTCAACTGACAACGCTCCATCTCAGTTGATATCACTTTGACAAACCAAGGACGCAAGTAATTCGATTAGTAATTGTCAAATGAATAATAATAATTTCTAGACATATTGCTGACGTCACGATTAGGGCTTCTATTACAATAATGATAGAAATTTTTTTAATGGACATTCTTGGTGCGTGATGATAAAAATATTTAAAAATCGAATTTGAGTGTAATCCAAATAGAACTTATGTTAAATTACTTTTATATAGTTCAACGTGTATAGACTAATATATTTAAAATATCGTATAAGTTCATGTACTGTTATATACCTAATGGTAATAATCTCATATGTATATAACAAAATATTTACCATAATGCAAGCCAATTTTTCCAAATTACTGTATAAATTATGACTACAAGTAATAGTAGTAATAATGCTAGCAAAATTTCATTGCTTCGCAATTTTGATTCTTTAAGCAAAATTTACCTTTGTGTGCAAGGAAGAAAACGGTTCTAAATCTTTTAAAAATGTTCATAGCACTTACCGTCAGTTTCGAAAACGCTGACCAAAGTTAGATTAACTAATTTGAATTTAATCTGAACGGCAAATGGTCTATTGGAGATAATAGGCTACCAATGAGCGTTCAGTATCTAGTGCGAATCTAAAACTAGTGGTAGTACTTTTTAAGGTGAATTTGAAATTTTTATACATTTTTTTAAATTTAATACCTATTATTCGTCATGATTATCAAATCAAATAATTCTTTATTCAAGTAGACTGAGGGCACTTTTTTAGTTATCAATACGCCTTGGTGATGAGATTATCTGTAATAAGCTTTCAGCTTTATATATTTATAAAGATTTTCTTTAAAATTGTTGAAAATCTTTGGGAATTAGACAAGCTTAAGACGTAATATTGTTGTGTTCCTATTGGAAGGGTGAGTGGGCCAGTGTGACCGGTACAAGGGACATACCATCTTAGGAAGGAATGGTTAGTATTTCTTGCAGCGCCAATGTCTATACGCGATTATGATCACTTAATATTAAGTGGAATATCTGCCCTACCTAAATTATAAAAAAACGCATGTTGTGATAGAAAAGTTTGACGGTACGAGATATCACGTTTTCGTACAAAGCTGTTGGTGTAACTAAATAATACATAAATGCTCTTTACAAACGAAAAAAATATATATAAATCGTCTATACCGCAATGTTTGAAGACGAAAGTCTTCAACCAATGCGTCTTACCTGCCATGACATACGGTGCCGAAACGTGGACACTAACTGCGGGACTAGTCCACAAATTCAAAGTCGCTCAGCGTGCTATGGAGCGAGCTATGCTCGGAGTATCTTTGAAGGATAAGATCAGAAATGAGATTATCCGGAAAAGAACCGAAGTCACCGACATAGCTTGCAAAATTAGCAGGCTGAAGTGGCAGTGGGCTGGTCACGTATGTCGTAGGACCGATGGCCGTTGGAGCAGACGAGTCCTAGAGTGGAGACCGCGAATCGGCAAGCGCAGCGTAGGGCGCCCTCCAGCCAGGTGGACCGACGACCTTAAGAAGGTGGCGGGCACCAACTGGATGCGGAAGGCGGAGGACAGGGAGCTTTGGCGCACCTTGGGAGAGGCCTATGTTCAGCAGTGGACAACGATTGGCTGTTGATTGAAACGAAAAAAAACGTTGAAATGTATTCACAAAATATATTTTCCTTAAAATATATTTTACATTAAAAGGAACTGTTCTATTTTAAAAAGTCTGGTGTACGTTGACAAATGATTTCTGGAATCCTTTTTATCTGATAAATATGTCTGCGGCTGACTAGCGGTTATCCTATTTCAGATATCAATTGATGTTTTTACTATAAATAAACGGCTCAGTTATAAAAATTCGCGAATGTCCAGCCAGCGCCAATGATCTTTCATGACCCTAATTTGTGTTCCATAATCACAGTGCTCGGTTATTATGTATTTACGAGATTTTAATACAGCCTGTAAAAAAAATCTAATTTATTTATTTAATGTAGAAACTTTTATTTAATTTGAGAAAACTAATTAATTCAACATATCTATTTAAGTAATATTTATAAACGAGTGATGTGTCCTCGTTTACATGCTTCTAGCTATTCCTTTTTTTACTTAAACAGGGACAAATATGAGCGCAATAGTATCTCATACACGAGACAACCTCCCTCCTCTTACAACCCGGGTTCCTTCAAACGAGGCGTGAAGAAGCATCTTGGGCAGGCAAGGCGGTGACGGCTAGTACAGAACATTCTTCCCGACTGTACTGGCCGTCGTCGCATTTGGACTCTACTACCACTTACCATCAGGTGGAGTAGAGTCATTTGCCATCCCGGACATATAAAAAAAAAACACGATAGTTTATTTTATTTATCGTAATACAGAAGTTTTTAAGAACTGCAATAAACATAGAGTATTGTGAACTATAATAAAAATGTTAATAATAACAATGCTACCCACTAATTCCCCTTAAAATTTTTAACCGAAAGTAAATGAAAAAATGAAATTTTTAGCTATCCTTTTTTATAGTCATAACGTTTCGTCCGTCTGTTCAACACCAAGCTTACAATATCTTCAGGGTCGTTATTATTTCAAACATAACAGCTAATATCCTAAATCAACATATGGGATTATCGTGCAATCATCATTTATTTTCCCATTGCATATAAATTTATATTCAATCATTTTTAAGTAAGTTATTATATTATTCTTATTTATGTATTTCATCTATCTACGGGTAAGTAATAAAGTTGATGAAAGTTTCTTTGAAAATCCTTTATTTTAAAAGAACGAACTTTGGAAATTGGTTTTTAATGACCAAATTCTGATTTATGACATGAGTGAAGCCGCAGTTGAAGCACTTTACGTATAATTAAAATTAATTTATTTTAAAGATAATTTGTAAAAATAACAGTAAAAAGTAAAACTGTCTGTTTTTTAAGCAAGTTTTAATATACCCTCACCGACCATAAGTACAAAGATACATATAACCCTTTAGGTTTCATAATAGCAAAGTGATTTGTCTGAGGGCTCAATGTCGCGTGGCGTCGCGTGCCCCAGGCAGTTACCGGTTGGGGCAATCCATTTCTTTGCCCCTGACTTTTGCGGGGCAGTCGATAGTAACTTTGATATAGGTCTGACTCCATCAATGTAAATGCTTTTTTTCAATTCGCATGTCGGCCCGGGAGAATTATGTTTAAGCGAGGGATGTATGATTTTTGGTAGTGGTTAAATTTGAATGGTAATAATACAATTTTCTATATTATTTTGTGTTAAAGTTAGTTATGTAAACTTCCGAACCGGTGGTAGATATATGACAATCAATAATTAAGTGTAACGCTTCTATAACGAATAAAGATTTTTGATTTTGACTTTGTCATCTTTCTGATAACCTATATACTCGATATATATATGCATATAATAAATAACAAATATTTGTTAGTTTTATTACCTAAATGTCATTAACCTTGAATGGTTGAAAAGGCTGCTGCTATATATAATGTTTATTGGTAAATCGATACATAAACTCATCACGAAATATATTTTAATAACTTTCGATTTGGTTATCAGTTTTATAAAAATTGTTTGTTGAAATAAAAATAAGCTGAAATGACTCAGATACGCGACCCAAAGCGTTTTAACGCCAATTAAGAACTTCTCCTCAAAAAGGAAGAGGAGGCCTTAGCCCAGCAGTGGGACATTCATACGCCAACATTTGCGTTTTAAATAGACCACCACAATACAATTCTATAGTAAGCACATATAATAGTATCCTTAATTTTTTTTATTGTATTCTTAAAACAAATTTTATACTGACATGACATATGATTGATTAATTGATCATTTTAGTGGTGCTAACCTGGGTATGAACCTACGACCGATGAGGATTTTGTTCTATTCATGAACCTAAACCATGAGCCTATATAATTATTTAAAAATCCAAGATAACCTAGAGGTTAGAACCCATGAATCTGGACCGATGGGCAACCACATGAAAATTCAGTGGGTTCGGGAACCTTTACTTCATTTGTATTTATAATTCATCTTGTGCTTGCCGATAAAGGAAAACATCGTGAGGTAACCTGCATGTGTCTAATTTCACTGAAATTCTGCCACGTGTGTATTCCACGAACGCGCATTGAAACAGCGTGATGGAAAAGTGGCCTTAGCCCAGCAGCGGTACATTCACGGGCTGTTACTATTACTGTATACAAAAGATGACATTTTATTTGCAATAAATATAATTATTACCAAGCTGAGAAATAGTATCTGAATACGACAAAATTAACCAAGATAGGTGATATGAAATAAATTCAATGTTTATTAATCGCTTTAACAACATCAAAACCATATTAAAACTCACAAGCAACAATATATGTAATTATACATTAAATATGTCATAAATGAAACATTAAAAAGGATTAACTTACGTTTGTTTCTCTATAAATAATAATGATCCGATTATTATGGAAATTTTATAATGTGATAGTCTGTATGGTATGGAGTATGTTCCTTGATATTATTATGTAGCATATTCTTTGATATATATATTATACAATCTGTTTCGACTTCATACGGGTGAAATAAGCAATATTTTTTTGTTAAAAATAATATCCTGGAACCCGATCGTAGCACCACCTACCGTGTCCAATCTCAACTATACAAAAACTCACACCAATAAACGCAAAAAATCTATCAAAATCGGTGCAGCCGTTTAGGACATACATACATTATTAATGCTTTCGAAGCTGTATCAGACATATGAAACTTTTATATTACCAATCTATATACATACAATAGTTAAACCTGATTACAAGTAGTTCTATAAAAACATATTTTAGCTCAAGGGCAAAGTAAAGTCTTGTCCATATTGATACTAGAACGTGCAACTTGACCGACTTTTTTTATCTTCCAGTGATTGAACAAATATGTCATTATGCCCTTTAATATATAAGGCATGTGACCTGAAAAGATAAATACATGATATTTTAAAAAAATAATAGGTATTATAGTTTACCTGATGATAGGACATTGTGCAAGCCCATCTGGTTAGGTACCATTTGCTCATCGGATATTCTATCGCTATCAGCAATACTTAGTTTCGGATTAAGGGTGAGTGAGTCAATGTATTTATAGGCACAAAAGACTTAATATCTTACTTCCCAAGGTTGGTGGCTCATTATTTCTTAATATTTTTTACCCTGTACAGTACCCCTCGTAATGCATCATCTAAAATATATGAAATGTCTTAATGAAACGATGATATTTTGTTGTGAATTGGTAAATCAATTAAAGCGTCATTGGATGTTGCTGTCGCGAAAATAACTCAAAAGTCCGATTTTTTTTTTAGGCTGGCAATGTTGTGAACATCCAGTTTCGCACACACTAATTATAATAATAATATCCTGGGACATTTTTCCCACACGGCCATCTGATCCCAAATTAAGCTAATATAGAGCTTATACTACGGAAACCAGACAACTGATATACTACATATACTATTTTTCTTTTGTAAATACATACTTATAATTACACCCACACTCAGGACAAACAGACATGTTCATGCACACAAATATCTGTCCTGGGAGGGAATCGAACCCACAACCATCGCGTGAAACGCAAGCATCCAACAACCACGCCAACCGATTCGTCAAAAATAGTATCGAATTGCCATTTCATCGGACTATGTGAGGAAATAGTTTCCCCTTTGTACTTTAAAATCTCCTGAACAGTTGACTATCTTCAGCCACTAGGCGCCGTGAATCTATTAGGAGCACATCAATCAATCAATCACCAATGTTCTTGATATTTATATATTTATCTATTTACATACTTTATTCTTAAATTAAATAACAAATAGAAACAAATGAGGTGTCTTATTTTGAAAGCAACAATCGATGAGGCCAAACTATAAAAGAAATATTTGAACAGCATAATACATTTAAAGATTAGCAATAATTTTGATTGATAATAAAGTTAAAGACGGAATATATATTACTCAAAATATGTCAAGCTAATATTTTTTTTGATTTTCATGCATATTAAATAATAATTCAATTATATTTAATTAACTATACAACTTAATTGCCGACAAAGAGCAACTACTGAGTTCCTCCAATAGAATCTACATTCCGAACCGATCATAAAATGATGATTAAGCGCTGGCAAGAGTCTACTCGAATAAAGTACATTTTGATGTCATTTTACTACTTACTACGAGTATTTCATTTACTCATCCTTGTGCATAAAAAGATTGATCAAATATAACATTTGCCTAGGTTTTAATAATGTAGGTCACACATACGAGGCAAAATAGGTTGCGAGGAAAAATGTAATTAAGATATAATGTGTACCCTCTCATTAACATAAATTCAACAAACATTAAGTAATATTCATAACATAAACATATACTTTTCATATTTATTATAAATGAAATAATGAATTTTTAACGAAATCAATATTACTTACGCTGAGGATGGGACTTTGGACCAATTCTACTAACAAACTGTCACTTTATCGCAATCGAATCGAAGCGTGATCGTTGCCGCTTATCCGTTTCCCCATTGTTTAATTGTAAATGTGTTAACATCATATCGGTTCGGTTCCGATCCGAATAAATATAGAGTAGTCAAAGTTGGATTGGAATTGAATCGGAAACGTATCATTATAGATTAGTAGAATTTGGCCCTTGCTTTTTTCTGTTTGAACGCGTTTTTACTTTAAAGTAATATCGGGGATCAAATGATTAATGGAACATAGGAAGTGCTTTCCACTGCTCACATGACTAATATTTATTTGATCACTTTATGATAATCACCTCCACACATACCCACACTATACGTAGCGAATATATAGACAGCGCGATTCAGGTATGTGACAGATTCAATCAACGCCATCTATCGCTAGCGAGTAGTAATATACGCCATTATACAACGCATTATTGTCGGATTCTACCAGTCGGATTTGCAATTTTTTATTTTTGCATTTGATAGCCTAATTGTTAATAAAGGACCTTTAACATTGATATCTCGCTACAGTCCACGGTGACATTTAATACTGGGGACACGTGGAGCTAGTTACGGATCAATCAATCAATCAATCAACAGCCAATCGTTGTCCACTGCTGAACATAGGCCTCTCCCAAGGTGCGCCAAAGCTCCCTGTCCTCCGCCTTCCGCATCCAGTTGGTGCCCGCCACCTTCTTAAGGTCGTCGGTCCACCTGGCTGGAGGGCGCCCTACGCTGCGCTTGCCGATTCGCGGTCTCCACTCTAGGACTCGTCTGCTCCAACGGATATTATACAATAATCTTATAACTTCTATTACTTTCTTAAAAAATAGTGAATAATTAATAAAAATGCATCCAGTGACTCACTTTGAGGTTTAATGCAAGAGAAGGCTGCCAACATTTTCCCCCTTTGTACGGCTGAGCTGATTCTTTGAGAGGAAAAGCCACAACCACAGACGCATTAAAAGGTTACACTCACTTTATGATAATATATGTCAACTTGAATAGAGAAATTATAATTATTAATATTTGTATTCATTTTTAAATTTACAAAATAAGAATACAAACAGTTGCGTCACAGTATGTTTATAACCATTTTGTTTTAATTATACAATCGTTGTATAAACATGAGAAGAAAAAGTAGATTTGTAACATCAAGTTATCATAAGATAAATTAAAATACTTCATTCGAATTTCCGTATTTTAGAATTAAATTTGATGTTCTGCTGCTTTATTATTCGAGTTGTGGCTTTAATCTTGAGTCAAATCAACATTACTAATACACTTACAATCCCGCTCTATATCTCAACCAGGTCACGTGCTAGTGATGACGTCACTGGACAACATTTGCAAATGAATCAATGCTTAAAGTTTATCTTTGAACTGTCAATATTTATTATAAGGACGTTGTTATTCGTATCCCGTTTGGACGTTTTGAAGTATTTCGTTTGAAACGCTTTGTGATTTGAAACATTTATTAATATAGTTTAACTGTTGGGTTTGGATACATATTTCAATACAATGTAGAACAGAGAACTATAAAGGAGACGATGTGTGAGAGATTTCACCTTCAAATAATATTTTATTATTTAAATCATTTAGCATTTAGATAATAATGTCCTACAGACCGATTTCGGCCACGGCGGCCAATCTCAAGAGAGATTAGCCAACTACGCAGGAGATTTTATAGTGCACAAGTATGTGCGCAAACACAGGTGCACTCTCTATTCCCTAACTCTCATAATCCGATGGGACGGCAATCCGACACGACCGGAAAGAGTTCAGGCACAGGACCAACGGCTTTACGTGCTTTCCGAGGCACGGGAGTGTACACACTTCCAACTTCCAGACTCCGGGCTGCTACTGAGAATTTTCTGACAGAAAAACCCAATAACTTTTTATTGGCCCGACCTGGGAATTGAACCCAGGACCTCCGGGTCTGCGGCCTTATATCAAGCCACTAGACCAACGAGGCAGTCATAGTCAGCATTTAGATATTAATTATATAAATAATTCTCTCGAACTAAACATGTTACTTATAAAAAATATTTTGTTAGTCTTAATACTATACCCTCAATGTGAACTTGACCTTAGTTTTAATAAACTAACCTCGCTCAGAACGTTAATGACGTCACAAGATGACATTTAATAGAATTTAGCCGTAATATGTTCTGCTTGATTAAAGCGTTTCCTACAAAGCATATAAACTATAACCAGATATTTTTAGTTCTAATAAGGTTTTCACATTGTAACATTTTATGATTTTAAAACGTTCTATATTTAAATTATTTTTAATTATTGCTTGATAGTTTCTTTTATTTCAAATCTCTTGTGTTGCTATGTATCAAAAAAGTTTTGATTATATTCAATTAATATTTGGGAAATATAAAATTATTATTTTTATTATATATAATAAATTATTGAATTAAATTTTTATAACGTTTCATATTATTTTAGCAATAAAGACGAAAAACATATGTGGGACAGGCACTCTTTTTCTTTGACCACAAACAATTATATTACAATAATCAATATTTCGATAATAATCTAACACAATTATATTCGACTTAACAGCTGATTACTAACAAAGCAATTATCTTCATTGGAAGCAAGGCTTTCGCAATAGAGGTTAGCATACAAGCTGCCTATATACAGTATGTATAGTAGCTAGGATATATATGTATCCCAACCGTATTCGGCCACAGTGACTGGAAGCAGACTATTGAGAACTTCTTTGGTATTCTAGCTGCCTAATGGTTAATTGTAGTAATCTTACTATAATAAGTTGTACGCTTTGAAATATTAATAACATTATTATGTATATTTGTTTATTATAATTAATTAACGTAATATCAAATTTGCTTTTCGATTAATAAAATATAAAAATAAATTGTAACCTAAAATATTTTAATATATGATTTCAATAAATATACCTCTTTGTTTATTTATGGGTAGGAATTGTGCAAGCCACCTGGTACCACCCACTCGCTCCATATTCTACCACTAACCAGCACACTTAGTATTATTATCTTTCGTTTTGAATGTGTCAGTGTAACTACAGGCACAAGGGACATAACATCTTAGTTCTCAAGTTCGGCGATATAAAAAGAATGGTTAATATTCCTTACAAATGTCTATGGATGGCGGTGACCACTTATAGTCAGTTGACCCATATGACAGTTTATTATTTTAAATAAAAAAATGAAGTAATTTGCGCGACGAAATTGTCGTCCAATTTATTGTTTAATATAATCAGGCCCTAAGCTCTAATGAACTAGGTCACGTTGGATGACGTCACAGGACAATCGTTGACATAGACCGATGTGTAGTAATTAAGCCCTTTCTGGGAAGGGTGGGATGAGATGACGGCATAGATATAAATATGGCTAAGCTTGAAGGTGTCATAGCGTAAAGTTTTTCTTATTAACATACTACATATTGAATAAATTATTGTTGTTTTTTTATTTTTTTTATTTACGGATATTCTTGTCTAAAATAAATATATAAAAAAATCATACGAGCTTTATTTACCAAATGCACAAAGCCTTATAAACTTTTTAGTATTTTAATTTATAATGTATTTTATTTGCGAATGTAAGATCGATTTAAGATCACCGTTATTCATTTGCAACAAATGAAAAAAAAAATACTATGTATGAACAAGAGGTAGAATATAAACTGCATAATATTTTATGTAGTTTTTTTAAAGAACTACAATTTTGTTATTCAAAGTTTTCTTGTATCAGTGACAGTACTGCCCGTGTTGACTTCGAAAGTTCACACAGCTTTATTTTCCTCTTCGAATACTCGACTACATAAACTAAAACAGTTATATTTTTATGCATCACTATTTTCTCCTGTATATAAACACGTATTTCATACAATAAGCCGTATTCGTTGACAATCATGATTACTTATCTGGTCCATTATAGTGTGAAGTAATTGCAATCTTTAAAAACAATTATTTGACCTCGAGCTTTATAATATGAAATTCGAAGAGAACATTTTATGGCAATCGCGATTGCTATTACTACAAATATCTCTATTAAAAAATTCTTTTTGCTTTTTATTAAATACCACAGCCCATAGACATTTGCAACACCGGAGGTCTTTCATACGTATTCCCGCCCTTTTAGGAAAATATAGGCTCTTTCTTCCACGTCGTGTCAGTTTGAAAAAATTACTGGTTAAAAAATGACAATTGTTTCTACAGAGCGAGCTAGAAATTGCCTTAAAAATCTCGCTGTAGTGGACTGCCAGACATTGAGGTGACACATCCTAAAAGCTGTTTTGAAATATATCTAAATAAGATTATTCAATTTTTTTTTATATAGAATAAGAAGGTGGACGAGCATATGGGCCACCTGATGATAAGTGGTCACCAAACGCCCTTAGTTTAGTTAGCCAATGCGCCACCAACCTTAGGAACTAAGATTTTATGTCCCTTGTGATTGTAATTACACTGGCTCACTCACCCTTCAAACCGGAACACAACAATATCAAGTATTGCTGTTTTGCGGTAGAATATCTGATGAGTGGGTGGTACCTACCCAGACGAGTTTGCATAAAGCCCTACAACCACTAAACGCCACCAGTAAAAATATTTATAAACAAAACAAAATACTTCTTTTAAAAGTTAGAAGTGAATGCCAAACAAATTTACTTTTTTTGTTTTAAAAGATACATAATTCATCAATCATAAGTATGAAAACATTAAACTAACAGCGTTTTCTAGTTAAAAATAATGTTTCAACGTTGAGAGTTATGAATAATTCACGAACATACTAAAAACTTATAAGACTTTTTAATGTATGTAATGCATTAGACGAATTGACTTTTAGTTTTTAAGAGAACATATTTGTTATAAAACTTACGCTTAAGTTTATATTTCCGTACTCACTTACCTCTGTGACGTCACTTCGTTAAAAATTAACCTGCTACAAATAAGGGTATCCGAATGAAATACGAAGTATAGTAAGTAGAAAAGACTATTTCAGTGCAAATTCCAAGTAAACCACACAAAAGAACTTGTAGTAGTAATACTATACTAGAACTGAACATAAAATACTCATATATATAACTTTGCTTACGGTCGGTAGAATTGCCATGTTTCAAAAGCGTCCCAATAAAAATATAAGTTAAGTATGGACTTAAAAGTATATATTAGTTTTTGGTTTACAATAGCAATTCGTGATTTAGGAACCGGATATTAAACCATGCCTAGATGTAAGACCGCCTTAGAAAGTCTTGACTAAGTTATGCGAATATTGGTAGGGTGTTACATCATGGATATACGTCAAGGTTAAAAATCAATTGCAACATTAGTGCTCAGTATTTTTCGATTCCGAAAAAATTTACTGGTGGTAGAGCTTTGTGCAAGCTCGCCTGGGTAGGTACCACCCACTCATCAGATATTCTACCGCAAAACAGCAGTACTTGGTATTGTTGTGTTCCAGTTTGAAGGGTCAGTGGAGGAGCCAGGCACAAAGGACATAACATGTTAGTTCCCAAGGTTGGTGGCGCATTGGTGATGTAAGCGATGGTTAACATTTCTTACAATGCCAATGTCTATGGGCTTTAGTCACCACTTACCTGAAGGCAGACGAGCATATGGGCCACCAGGCCTTCTTATTGTATAAAAAAAACAGTCGATATTTACATACAGTATTTGTTTTTGAATAATATATAACAAAATAAAAGATTTAAACGCAACTGAAATAGATCGACGCTAAAAGGCTTAATAATTTGTCGACCATCCGCTTTATATAGATTCTAAAAGGCCATTAAGCTGGAAATGCTACTAAACTTTGACAGTCATTTATCAAAATTGGATATATATTTAGTCGGTTTGTTTTTATAATGTTTGTATATTTGTATATACAGTTTTAGCCCCAGTGACTTCACGTCGTGTACAAATGAAATATTATTACGAGTTGGATTTACGGAGGATATTGGTATTACCTTGGTTGTCATATCTAATTTTAAAATCCATAATATTATACAATGACATACGATTTATATAAATATATATTCATATTCTTACATATTATCTATTCAACGGACACTTAATGACATTTTTTAACTTTGTATCATTAAAGTCTTCTGTTTAACTAACATAGATAATGTTTGTTATATAATAAAAAATATAGTTACTAAAAATATATTCGTTAACTAACTTATATGCAGTGTATACAATATTTATTATACATAATATTGTCTCCTCTTTCCTATAAAGTTAGTGATGGTTAAGAAATTGTAACTAAAAATATATAAATTTTAATGACATAGATAAACTGACTATGGGCCAACCGTTGGTAGTAACTGCCCATTGATATTGGTGATGTAAAAATATTTTCCATTACATGAATCGCCAATGCGTCACCAACCTTGGGAACTAAGATGTTATATCACATGTGCCTGTAGTTACATTAGCTCACCCTTGTAACCAGAACACAACAATACTAAGTATTGTTGCTTAGCGGTAGAATATCATGTGTGTATTCCACCAACCCAAATCGGAGCAGCGTGGTGGAATAAGCTCCAAAAACCTTCTCTTCAAATAAATGAGAGGAGGCCTTAGCCCAGCAGAGGGGCACTTACAGGCTGTTACTAATATTAATAATTAGAATGAAGTTTTTGCTATAACGAAAATTTGTTTTGTACATATAAAACCATGTTATTGTTTAGTTTACTGACTTGTTAATACCAAGATATCGATAAAATAATAATTATGTTAAAATATAAAATGCATATTTTGCATAATATTAACATCTTAACCTGCTAGTGCGAGCGAACCCTAATTTGCTGGTTCCATTTATATTCATAAACATGGGCCGATGGTCTGAGTCGATAGCTATTCGGGTTGAGTACTAATAATAGCGGGAATACTATTAGTAATATTAAAAAAGTAATTTATGCGAGAATTTTGAAAATATTTTATTTATTGTTACAATGTTATATATGTATTATATAAATACGAAACGTATTAATATCCATGTTGACCTTATAATACAAATCTCAACAAAAAAAATTTAGAAGCACCTTATGGATCCAAGTTTAAATAACTTTTTTCATTGAACCGTTAAAAAGAAAAACCACAAATGAATAAATATTTTATACAATACGTATGAAATGTATTTTATATTTCAAATAGAAGAAAAATTGTTAACAATTCAAATATGTTTCATATATTATAAATGTTGAGTCGAAGAATGAAATCAGACGGAATTATGCTTAACATAATATTGAAGAATTTCGACATTCGTATCTCAGGCAGAAATCTAGGTCATGCAGGAACGGTGCAATTGCTTATGATCTGAAAATAAAGTAGATCTGCAGAAAACAATCTAACATTTGATACATTGTTGCTGTAAAAATAGTTTCCTTTGTATTAAAATTATTTCCTTATTCATTTTTAATTTTACTTTGAATATTTCAAATGATGAATGTTTGAAACTTTCTAAAAACGACATAAATGATACATTTGGTCACAGAAAGTGTAATGCTTTTGCTATTTAAAACTATGCAATAATTTGTATAGAGTAGAGTACAATTTTTTTATTACGTATGGGTTTATCATATCCTTAAAAACTCCAAGCCAACTCGGCTTGGAGTTTTTTGGCTCAGATCTGCAGAATATATATCATTACTGTACCATAACTGGACTAAATTAAATATTTAAGTAAATAAAAAATAAATAAATTACATACAATATTTATAAGAAAAAACCATTACTATCGATGCCATATATGTATTTCTTATTTTATATTCCTGGTATAGTTTATTTTTAAACTGATGTTATAAATATATAAAGTGAAATTCAGAAAAGTTTGAATCCGCTTACAATGGAGGCACGCACATTATTCATGAACTGATTTGTTCTGGAAATGACCCTTTAATAACCGCGGCATTTTCGCATTGTGTGTAGTAAAATTGCATTTTGATCGCCTGACCGTCGCCCGTTGGCAATTTTTTATTAAAAATATTATTGAATAGACTAATAATTACATATGAATGATAATCATCAGTGATAATTGACTTGCATTGTTTGATGTTGAATAATGTTGATGATGTTCTCGCGAATTATTTCGGCTGCAGCGGCCGTTCTAAGCGGTGACTGGGGTATTATACCGAGCACCACTATCCCGGTTTCATATTTCGATTGAACTGTAATCCTAACGACCGGATAGACATCAGATAGAAAACTAATGACTTTTCAATCAAAACACGGATGTGTTAACAGCATGCTACCTTCCAAAATGTTTACTTGGTAGTAGGACCTGTTGCAGGAGTGAGTGAGACAGGTACAGGTACAAAGGACGTCACATCTTAGTTCCCGAGGGTAGCGGCGCATTGGCAATGTAAGGAATGGTTAATATTTCTTATAGCGTTATTGTCTAGGGGCGGTGGAGCATTTGCCATCGAGTCGCACAAAACGCAGGCTACTACAGAGAATTTACTGACAGAAAAAATGAAGAGCAAGAGAAGGAACTCTAAGCTTCATCCACCAAGCTCGAACAGATTTAGTATATTTGTGACGTTCTCTTACTGTTTTTCTTCATTGAACTATACGAACACAAATTCAAATATATCTAAGGCGATTGGTTAAGATTCTCGTTTTCTACCAACTAAGCCATCTTGGCTCCAAATTGTATTAGATTCTACTTAAAATATTATATGATAGTTTTTAAAGTACAGTCGTCATCATATTCATGATAAACGCGAATTGAGTTACGACCCTTATCTTTTCGTGCATATAACGCGAGCTTAATTTAATTCTATGCTATTTAATTAAATTAAAAACGACGTGTGACTTAACGCGACTATCATTTAAATTTTAAATGTACTTAATATAAAAAATTGTTGGCATATTCATACAATTTACGATTAAAAGCATAATACACGAAGTAATGCGTAAAGACACGACACACCCTTACACACATATGTACATAGCACACACATTCATCACGTAACAAGGTTGAGGTCGATAAGCAATCCAATATTAGAACAATATATATATATATATATTGTAAGAATTACTACATATAGAGAACAGTAGTTACATTACATGTAGTTATATGAAGACATTTGACAGGGACGGCGGAAAAATATAATGTTTTCTGATTTGAAATGGAAGAAAACCACCTTTCGGTAATACGCTATTTTGATTCTTGTGTCCTAATATAGTTATTATAGTCAAAATTATGTATTACTTTCTGACATTTCACGATCGCGTTCTGTGACCAGTAGTGCGATTCTATAAGAACTTCAGCAATCACCCGTTAAATGTTTACAACCGACTTATGTTGATATACTATTTAGATGCGTGTATTCTTGATATGATAGGCTTATACATTTCTGACATTTTACGACCGTTTTCTGCGGTGAGTATCAAATTTGTTCCGACGGAATAACTTACGGCATATTAAGTTATCAAACTAATGTAGTAATACTCGTTGAAGTGCATTGTTTTTATAAATATTTGTTGAAAAGGGACTTGCTCATATCCGACTCTCACAAGTCGTTTGAAAACTAAACCAGTTAATCATCACATAACGTACAAATTCACTTTAATAATTCGTCACTTGTATAGCAACATATCCGAAAGTCCGGGATTCAATTCGGATAAATACAATTACAATTTTAACATTTTTAGAAATTTACTTATAATTTTTTGTTACTTTTAATTTCTAAATCTGAAAGTGCTAGATATATTATTATTGTTTTTTTTTTATAGAATAGGAAGGTGAACCAGCTTATGGGCCACCTGATGGTAAGCGGTCACCAATGCCCATAGACATTGGCACTGTAAGGAATGTTAACCATCGCTTACATCTCAAATGCACCACGAACCTTGGGAACTAAGATGTTATGTCCTTTGTGCCTGTAATTTCACTGGCTCTCTCACCTTTCAAATCAGAACACAACAATACCAGGTGCTGTTGTTTTGCGGTAGAATATCTGATGAATCTATGGTATCACCCAGACGAGTTTGCATAAAGCCCTACCACCACTAAACGTTTTATAAGTTCATTTGTATATGCTTCGTAAGTCTGCTTTTGCAAATAAATACAAGTCACTACTTTTTAATTTCAGTAAACGTGGCAGCAACAAAATAACTGCGATATAAGCGTTTCACTTTGTAATGTTATAGATACGACATTTCTCTCGAGGTATATCTTAAAATTTGACCGTCAGGTGTCATTTTACAAAAATATATTTACAATAGAAATCGCTACCTTTTCAAAGAAAACATTGTATCGTATTTTATTTTTTATAATACACAAATACTGCTTTGACTCATAACGAAATGGAATATTTCTTATTCGTGAATATGACAAAGACATACTTAAGGATATTTGAACGCGATAATGATGTTCTTATATGAATATATAAAGTATTTGTGTTTATACAGTCGAATCTTATATAAATATTGAATACATAACGGTACGGTAAATATTTATATTGCTGGGTAAACTCTTCATCTCTTAGTAATAGATAAGGATTTAATTCCATCACTATATATTAAATATACAAGTTTTTATAAACCTTTAGATCCCGAGGTTCTGGGTTCAAACCTAAAAGTTATTGAGTTTTCGGTAGAGATTTTCTCAATAGAATTCTGGAGTCTGAAAAATGGCAGTGATTTCACTGATGATTGTTAGCCTCTGAATAGTCTCTTAAGAATGGCCTCTGTGCTCAAAAACAATTATATACGAGCATTTTACTAACTAGGTAGTACAGTCATAAAGAAAATTAAAAAAAGAATTGGTTTAATCGCAATTTGTATTTTATTCAATTATACTGCATTTGGTTGCAGGGATTTGTGCAAACCCGTTTGGTTACCACCCTCATCACACTACTCATCACATATACCAAGTAGCAAAATTTAGTATTATTATTTCCGCTTTGAAGGTTAAGTGAGCTAGTGTAACTACAGGCACAAGGGACGTAACATCTATCACGATCATGTCATCACCACTATCATTGGATGGCCCATTTGCCAGTCCTACTTATTTTATATTTAAAAGAATATACAATATACAAATAAATATGACCTAATCATAAACTTTAAGCAATTTAAAGCTTTAATACAAATTGCTAATGAGACTAAATATAATCGCATAAGATGAACACTAAAGGTCACAATCGTTTCTTGCAAATTTATTCATCCCATAGTTTTCATAACCTAATTTTTCAGCCTTTCGTCTAAAGCATCAAATATTCAGGTCGAACTTACATTAACAATCTGCATTTCATATTCCAACAAATTATAATAGATTTTTTATAAGAACTTATAATAATTTTGTATTTTTACACTATTATTCTTTATATTTTTGTACGTTTCACTAGTATTTCATTAAATTGCTTACATGCATTATATTTAGTTTTGCCTAATTTAAATTCGAATGTCATAAAACCAGCATTATATATTAATAAGTATTATTAGCTGAGATGGCCCAGTGGTTAGAAAACGTGAATCTTAACCGATGATCGTAGGTAACCCCGCGCAAGCACCACTAAATTTCCATGTGCTTAATTTATGTTTATAATTCATCTCGTGCTTGACGGTAAAGAAAAACATAGTGAAGAAAGCTGCATGTGTCTAATTTCACTGAAATTCTGCCACATATGTGTTCCGCCAACCCGCATGGAGCAGCGTGGTGGAATAAGCTCGTCAAAAAAGGAAAAGAGACCTTAGCCCAGCTGTGGGACATTCACAGGCTGTACCAGTACTGGTTATTAGTAATTTAATTAACAAATCTATATTAATAAAAACGAAAAGTAGATACTGTGTTTCTTGCCGTTTCTTCTCGATAGAATCTGATTTCAGAAATTAACAGATTAAGCGCTTAGGGGAGCCTACTTGAATAAATAATTATATTGTATCATAATGTATTAATAAACGACGATGTCATACCCCCTACCGTTCTTTCTGTACTCAACCTGAAGGTCGCCTGAAAGAGATATCTGTCTTAGCGATAAATGCGCCTCTTACAAATTTTCCTTGATTACGTACTTTGTTTAGATTTTATGTACAATAGAAACTTCTTTAAGTATAGTAAAATAACAACTTGTAAATGTTCGATTACTAATCTATGACCTCCTCCTCTTTCGGGGAGGACACTCCTTCAATTTGGTTTCAGTATATACCGTATTAAGGCAACAAAATATATTTTTTTGTGTTTTAAATTTTACTTGTTTCGAGAGAAAACAAAAGCTTCACTGCCCGCAAGAAAGATTTGTAATATTTTAAGCTATCCATAGGCTGTTATATTTTGTTCACCTGGATGTAATGGCATCGATGAAAGCTTTAATTTTTTTTAAATACTATACATACTATATAAGTAAGCTGTCAATTTTATAAACAAGTGACCTCATCATAATTCAGCTTACAAAGATTTTTGCCGGTTCTTTTTGGTAGAATCGCCATTCCGAATCGATGGTAGCTTTACATTAAATTTAATCATGTGAAACGATTAAAAAGTTCGTTTAAGAACGTTTTTAAATAAAGAATATTTTAATTTCGAATATATTACTTTCTTCTTGTTAATATTGGCACGAATCGAATCCGATTAATAATTACAAACAGGTTTTTGACTGAAAGTGTAATCTAAATGCAATTATTTAATAACAATTATTAGTGTTTATGTTAAATATAATAAATTATATACTCCTATACTAAAATTACATATTGCCTAAATTATATGCTGATCCTTCATGAAAACATTTCAATAAATGTCCCAAGTTCGGTGGAGCATTCGATGTGAGGAATGTGGCCCATTAGCCAGACTACTGACTGACAAATATTGAATAAAAAATATTATACATCATCTAATCTGTAAATTAATTAAATATGAAATACGTCGAAACGATCATAGTCGCGTGACATTAATTAAAAGCCACACGTATTCACATTTAACTCAGCTGATGACGTGACGTGACGTATATGAATAACATTCGGGCTAATAACATTAAAACACAAGAAATTTCTTTACTTAATTTCATTGTTTAATTTCTACTTTCTTCTATTGCTTTAATTATAAATATTACTAATATTTAATAATATTCTCGGCGTTGTCTATGATATATATTTTTTGAGGAATTGATTTGTTAAACAATGGTTTGTCTTCTTCTTTCGTTTATAAGTGAGGCTGTTAGAGTTTATCTGATGGCTACCAGTTCAAAATGTCTATCAGATTACTACTACCGTCTTTATGTTAGATGTCTTTTTCAAATGAATCGGATAATATATTTAATTAAAATAATAGAAACGTATACAGATAATTTAAAACTTTACAACTTAAGTAAATATTACTATTTATTTTTATAATATTATTATTACCAATTAAGAAACATGGAGACACTTTACTTATTATGCCTAACTGATAAAATTACTAAGCCAATATATGTGTAACTAGTAACAGAATATACAGTGCGTTTCGGAGATGGTTTATAATATTACCATATAAGAAGCTGCGCTTCGTAATTTCACTGGCTTCAAATTTAGAATATTATGTATTACGAAAAGGACTTTAAGGGTTAAACATTTTCAACAAATTTAACTCCCATTACAAAGCTGGAACTTGAAAGCTGATAGCTATGAATAAATGCATTTAACACTTTGATTAAATAAACACAATGAAGCAATAATAATTTTATTGACATTTTATTTTAAAGCTATATTTATAGCCGTATTGTTTTTGAAATGTCAAAATAACATAGGGTTGCCACTTGTAAAAATTTATTTATAAGGAAAAAAATATGGCCGTCGCGGTGTGCCCGGCTGTCAGATGTTTTAGAATAAATGGTTAAAATAATTTATAATTAAAGAAATAAGTAAAGAGTTAAATAAATAAAATCATAAAAATTTCGTTAGAAAACTAAATTTACTGGTGGTAGGGCTTTGTGCAAGCTCATCTGGGTAGGTATGGCCCAATCATCAGATATTCTACCGCAAAACTGCAGTAGTTGGTATGGTTGTGTTCCGGTTTGAAGGGTAAGTAAGCCAGTGTAATTAACGGCACAAGGGACATAACATCTTAGTTCCCAAGGTTGGTGGCGCATCGGTGATGTAAGCGATGATTAACATTTCTTATCTGCCACGTGAGAATCTGCCACATGTATCCAATCCGCATCGGAGCAGTGTGGTGAAGTAAGTTCCAAGCTTATCTCTCAAAAAAGAGAGAAGACCTTAGGTTGGAATTCTGAAAACTGACTTTTTAATCGATACTAAATAAACAATCACATAAATCAAGTTCTTTTATTTTATAGGTGCCATAATCATATTAAAATTATTTATAAAATGTGACAATTAAACTATCACTGTAGACATAAATAAAGATAATTAAAAAAAAATATTCATGATATTAAAAATAAAAAATAAACGTATGGCAACCCTTATATAACATGAGGTCAATTCGTTGTGTTTACGTAAGCTGGTATTATTGTCATTCGTGATAAAATATGTGCTACCTATAACGATATTGGTCCTGTATCGAAACAGCTATATGTATGTGTTAAGCTTTTTATATATAGGATGGAAAATTGAGATGGGCTAAAATTAGAATTTCAATTGTATAGTTACTGGAAAACGGTCTTGAAAGAGTGTAAATGAACATACTGCGATTGAAATAGAAAGATTTTAAGCAAACGGTTAGCAAAAATTAATTAATAGCATTAATTCCCGCTTCTTATAAAGATGAAAATACAGATTACTATATCAACCAGAAATCGTTTTAAGACTCCGTACCTCAAGGGTTAAATTGGGATATATATCCTTATAGGATTACTTCTTTGTCCATTGCCAGTAAACTTTTTCGCTAGAAAGCGATATCAAGTTGAAATGGCAAATACTCGAGTCTGCAATCTCTTGGAGCAGTGAAAAAAACAAACGTCTAAATCAAAGCAATCAATAGATATGGTCGTTTGCCCCATTTCTGTTGCATATTTTGACACTCGCCGTAACAGCCTGTGAATGTCCCACTCCTAGGCCTAAAGGCCTCCTCTTCTCTTTTTGAAGAGAAGGTTTGGATCTTATTCCACCACGCTGCTCCAATGTGGGTCGGTGGAATACACATGTGGCAGAATTTCAGTGAAATTAGTCACATGCAGGTGATGAAGGAAAACCTCGTGAGGAATCACGATGTTTTCCTTCACCATCAAGAACGAGATGAATTATAAACACAAATTAAGCACATGGGAATTCAGTGGTGCTTACCCGGGTTTGACACTGAAATTAAATCAAAACTATCCTCACTTCCTGTTGACCTAGACTCATGAAATGTGTCAAGAAGCAATGTCAAGTAGCACAAGTAATGGGAAAAATCAGAAAACGCTATATTTGTCATTGTACAACATCTTTTTTTTGCGATTACAAATAGACGATGGACGAATTAATTACATACCTACAAGTTGCTGGGCGAGTCCGACACACTTGGCCGATATTTTTCACTCATGTATAGTATCCTCGTTGTCTCAAATATCCATCTTGTATATGACAATATAAAGTTGTAAGGATCAATAGTTTATAATAAATCTTTAAATATTGTAAACTGCAGCACTATTCTGTAAAAAAATCACTTCATTACCCGTCCGTGAAATATTGGCAAACGACTTATGTTGATACTATTTTGATGCGTCTATTCTTGAAATGTTATAATAATTATAGTGAATGTCGCATGTCACTTTCGTTATTACACGAAAGTCTTCTACCGTGAGTTTCGAGTTTTTTTTTACAGAATAGAATATTTTTTACCCACTATAGACAAAATGTAAACGGTGCATTCAGTTTACGAAAAAAACAAATAAAATTCGATAGCTTATAATACTTTACGTTAGGATAGGTTTGTGTATTTAATTCAAATTGGCCAGTTATAATAAAAAAATAATTTCTTTATAATTTTTAATAGTTTTAAATCTGGCAAGATTTATTATAAGCTAACTATCCTTAAAATTACCTAGTAATACATTATACATTATTCAATGATAATTATATAATCTTTGCTGTATTCAATTTTATTTATAATTAAATATAAAGTATTTAGTAATGTTATCTGGTTTGAAATATATATAATTTATAATATAATCTAATAACGAATACTAATGTTATGATTAATGTAAAAGTATTTCTTTATATATTCGAATGTTTGCCCTTCAATCACGCTCAAAGGCAGTTAATGACGTCAAAGAATCCACTATTTAGAATTTATATCGTGGAATAGAAATATATAATTTTTATTTTATTCAAATTCAAAAATTAATTAAACCGTAAAAGCATATAAGAAAAAAGTTTTTAACAATTTTGATATTAATAACAATTTTGACATTTAAATTATATTTTTATTAGTGCGAAAATATATATAAATATTAGCCATTATTCGTCGGCGATTAATTAGATGGACACTTTGTCACGCTACGTATTAATGACACGGCGATTCTAATGAATTTAAAACACCCTGATAAAAGATCAAGAATTAAATATACTTTAAAAAATAGATATTTTTTGTTAAGAAACAAAAGGGCGTAAGTGTATTTGCATCACCAATAACCACTATGTCAAGACTGATCGATATTAGACATTTTTCAATGCTTAAGAATTGAATTGGCTCACTCACTCTTTAAATATGAACATACCTATACAAAAAATATATGTTTGCCAGTGGAATAAATGATGAATTAGTAATGACTCAGACGAAACAAAACACTTACTTATTACACAGCCAGACTAACACTTATTTCTATGTATTTATATTTATATCCTTATTTTTATATGTATTTATATACTTATTTCTATATATTTATATACATATTTGCCTGGAAGAGATCGCTATGTAGCCATAAGGTCACAAAAATGCTACTTTTATTTAGGCTGTATCCATGTTTTGTATTTTTTTTTTGTTGTGTATAATAAAGTATAAAGTAAAGTAAAGTTCTAATAACACAGTATCCTCGAATAACATGGTGTTTCTGTCAGGAATATGAGACATTGTCCAATTCATTTTGTAAACAAGTTGAAGAAGATATGAAATTTACCCTTATTCTTTGCCCATTGGGAATATCAGATAGTCTTACAGTTTTGTCAAATATAAACAGATCATTGGGATATTTACTTGAGTTAAGATAGCATAGTGGTTATATCATGTGATTCTCAATCGAAGTTTCCGGTTTGGTATCCAAACACCGTTGAAAATCGGTTTCTAATTCGGTTTTTGATTCATCTCGTCTTCAACGGGAAAGAAAAAATCGCGAAGAAACCTGTATGTTTCGGATTAAAAGGGTCCACATTCCGATTTTAACTCGCTTATTAAAAATTCCAGACTACTACTACCGGGCCTCACTCATCATCGATTTGCCGATGACATTGTAATTATGGCTGAGACCTTGGAAGACCTCGGCACTATGCTCGATGACCTCAGCAGGGTTTCCCAACAAGTGGGTCTAAAAATGAACATGGACAAGACGAAAATCATGTCGAACATCCATGTTGCATTCACTCAAGTCAAGGTTGGAAATTCTGCACTTGAAGTTGTAGACAACTATGTCTACCTAGGTCAGACCATCCAACTACGTAGGTCCAACTTTGAGAAAGAGGTAAATCGTCGAATTCAACTCGGCTGGGCAGCGTTCGGGAAGCTACACGATATCTTCTCATCCCAAATACCGCAGTATCTCAAGTCGAAAGTCTTCGACTTCGACCAGCGTGTGTTGTCAGTGATGACTTATGGATCAGACACGTGGTCGCTCACAATGGGCCTCATAAGAAGGCTCAAGGTCACTCAAAGGGCAATGAAGAGGGCTATGCTCGGAGTTTCTCTGCGAGATCGAATCAGAAATGATGAAATCCGCAGGCGAACCAAAGTAACCGACATAGCCCGAAGAATTGCTAAATTGAAGTGGCAGTGGGCGGGGCATATTGCTCACAGAACCGACGGCCGCTGGGGCAGAAAGGTTCTCGAGTGGCGACCACGAACCGGAAGACGAGGCGTGGGCAGGCCTCTACAAGGTGGACCGACGACTTAGAACGAGTCGCGGGAAGCCGTTGGATGCGGGCAGCGCAAGATCGGCCAACGTGGAAATCCTTGGGGGAGGCCTTGGTCCAGCAATGGACGTCTTTCGGCTGATAAATGATGATGATGATGACTACCAGGCCACTACTGAAAATCTTCGACAGAAAAAACTCATTTACTTTTTTATTGGCCCAACCTGGGTTTTGATTCCAGGACCTAGAAATGTGTGGTCTTTTATCTAGTCACTAGATCAAAGAGGCGGTCATACTGATAATAGAGCACTAATTCCTGCTTCACTTCGAGGTTTTTTTTTTATATACCGGGAAAGCAAATGACTCCACTCCACCTGATGGTAAGTGGTAGTGAAGTCCAAACGCGACATCGGCCAGTGCAGTCGGGAAGAATGTTCTGCACTAGCCGCCCCCGCCTTGCCGGCCCACAAGATACCTCTTTACGCATCGTTTGAAGGAACCCGGGTTATAAGAGGAGAGAGAACACGTGTGCTGGTAAAGAATTCCATTTTTAGTGGTGCGACAAAGAAAATAGTTGCCAAATTTCTTCGTACGCGATGGATTTGATGTCACAGTTAGGCGGTGACATCGAGAGCCAGCACGCGTATACTTATGAAGGAAGGGGGAAGCAGGAATTAGAGAGAATAATTCCTCAGAGCACTCGCCGTGATACAGAAAGCGAGATGTGCAATATGTGTATTTATTTCAGTTGATATATGTTACAAAGTACTCATGACAGGAATCCCCTTCCGTAGAACACTTCACACGATTTTATTACATTTATTATTTATACTGTTAAATTATTTTGAGTGTTCCATATATATCTTTGTGTGTGTATAAAAGTCGTGATTTAAGCAAGCATTAAATTATTTGAATAAAAGATAGCACTAATGAAATTAAATGACTCGTTTTAATTTGAAAAGAAATAAAAGATCGTGCGGTAAAAACTATTAGTGTCAGACGACGTTAATTTGACGTGACACTTTGTGACACGGTAGTGACGTGACGTTTTATAAACAACGTCATTTATACCAGTATTCGGCCTTACATATAAACGTTGCTTAGCGCCCGTTTGGTTAAACACTTATTTAGCTCTCTCTGTCATTAATGAGATGACATTCGAAAGAAGAAGACAGCGTCATTTAGCCTATCACCCGTTTTTGATATGAAAAAAGATAAAACAAATAATATTTACAGACATTATACTGATGCTTATCTATTAAAAAGGCCGATTTGGGCCACGGCGGCCAATCTCAAGAGAGATTGGCCAACTACTCAGGAGATATTATAGTGCACAAGTGTGTGCGCAAACACAGGTGCACTCTCTATTCCCTCTCATAATCCGATGGGATGGAAATTCGACAAGACCGGAAAGAGTTCAGACGCAGGAACAACGGCTTTACGTGCTTTCCGAGGCATGGGAGTGTATACACATCCAACTTTCAGACTCCGGGCTGCTACTAAGAATTTTCTGACAGAAAAACCCAATAACTTTCTTTTTATTAGCCCGACCTTTGAACTGAACTGAACTGAACTGAACCCAGGACCTCCGGGTCAATAAAAATCAAGCTAACCAACGAGGCTGTCGATATTTCGATACATATAAATCATATATGTATCGAATCAAATCATTGAAGCGATCTTTATTTTATAATATTAACTAATAACGGAATTAGTCAAATATTTAATGTCATCCTTCATACCTGTTCAAAGTATCCCTTACAAAAATTCGCACGAAGACAAAAAAAAAATATAGCCATACAGATTTTTGATATTAAAAAACGTATCCCGCTGAATTCACTTATACCAATAAATGTGGAGACGTTATTTTTGTAATGCTTAAGTGAAAATTACTAAGCCGATTATATCAGAAGAGTAGCGCGTTTCGGAGAAGGTTTTAGTATATATTTTTTTAGAAGTGTAGAAGCTAAATAAAGTCGAATATTAATAATGTTTCATAACCTCTATGATTTAAATAAAAGATAAATATATTTTCTTATTATTACATATTTTATATTAAATGAATATTATCTAATTATTTAGGTAAAATTTATAAATATAAACGATACAACTGTTCTTTAAATCATGAATCCTCGACTGAATGTAACTTAGAAAATAAGGAACACATTTTATGTAGTAAATCAAATAATAAATATATGTATTTTATTATTAACAAGCTAAAATAAATCAAATTCAGCACTGACCTGGCCCAGGGACCTTGCTGACGGGATGGGTGACCGGCGCAGCAGCCGTCGTCGCCGTGTTGGGCGGATATACCGGATCGCAGCATTCTCTTTCAGGGAACTCACTCGCTCCAACAACCACAAACCCCAACATTAGAACCCCCACAACACACCCGACCCTCAACCCACACATAACCCACACGTTTCTAACCCTTAATCCTATCAACCCCACTCTCTGCACATAATTATCCGCTTGTGGCCATTTGAGTCCATTATTATTCACAGTCATCTGCTTAACATAACTTTTTGATGTTATTATTTTTTTTATCACTATTCTGATATGTATAGTTTTATTTACTCGCACATAATTGACTTAGTTTTTGCTTGGAACGTTACTGCTTGTATATTCAACGAATTTCATTTAAAAACTGTTGGTTTAAATATAAAAAATAAAACTAACAATCTGAACTAAAAAGCGAAATGTTTTAAAGTAAGCTTGATATTTTTTGTGAACTATATATACATATGGCAATATTTAGATATTAGGTTAAACTATAACATATAGACTTGAAATAATGCAAGGATTTATTAATGTTAAAATAATAATAAAAATTATTTAGTTGTTCTCAAGCAATTGTTTAGTAATATATATATATATATATATATATATATATATATATATATATATATATCTTGACCATTCAGTTTAATTATATTATTAAAAATCATATTATGTAAAATAACAATAAGTACATACAAAAAAATAAATAAATATATATCTTGACCATTCAGTTTAATTATATTATTAAAAATCATATTATGTAAAATAACAATAAGTACATACAAAAAATCTACAACGTTAATAAATAAACAACAAAACAATACGTAACATAGTTTTCCGGTCTGAAGTTAGGCTTTGAGAAACGTTCACGTATAGCAAAAAAAATAAAGTCGATTATTTACGGAATATCGCTCAATAAACGAATATAGCTTATTAGTTCCCGCCTAGCTGCGTCCACATGTGGGTGAAACGATACAACATGTACACAAAATGAGTCTCGGTTAAGTAGTAAGGACGTGATTTTGTAACAAACAAATAAACAAACTAAATTTTGCATAATATTATTTACGTAGTTAGAGCACTCACCGATTCTGTTGCTAAAAAAATTGTCTGTACTGGCATTCATGGCTAATTTCTGACCGGTCAACTTAGATCGCGCGTGATGTAAATGAATTAAATATTTCACAAATTTACATTAAAGCGATCGATTGCGCTTGAAATTCTACTTTAAAGCATACGTATTTACAAATATTTATACCTATTTGCAATTATAATTTTTAAGCTATTCAACTGAAAAAATATTTGAATTGCAAATATAATCGCTTAATTAAATAATTTGGTTAATAAATGTATAAAATTAACATAAAATATATTATATCTAGTTATATTTTGGTTATAACGTCATATAATTTACATTAAAATTAAAACACTATGCATGTGACTTGGAAGTTGCATAAAATAGTGAAATATTAAGTTATATAAAAATATATTTTATTTAGATGTTATTTGTTATTATAAAAGCATTTTTCGTAACGACTTCGTTTAGCGTACGCTGTATTTCAAAAAGTTTATCAAAATTATTTAAGTTAGCGTTGCTTTATTCTACTTAGTTCTTTGATATTAAAGCGTTGAAAGAAAATTTGAAACGCTACATTTTGTAACAATTGAAGATTCTTATTGTCACAATGATATTCAGTTATATTTTACTTTACATGTAAACCTTTCAATACCTTGATAGAAAATATATTTAAAAAAAATATACAACATATGGGTCTAACTTATTTTTGTTATTTTACCTTTTGTCTTAAATTAAATTAGGTATGTACATGAATTGAAAACATAAACAATAGACTGTAATAAAATAATTTTTAATTTTGGCTAAAATAAAGCCATTTCATAATAATATATGAATCAAACTTCTGTATCCGGCATTAATATACGAAGTATTAAAGAAATTGAATTCGTAATACGCCATTTAACTTTTTGGTGGAAATCTCGACGCGTATTACTTTTGTTTTTTTTTTTAAACTTCGCCTATTTAAGTAAAATTTCATTAAAAGGCATACAATTATGGAGTTTTCTCATTTATTCTTTTTTGTAATTCCTCTGTTAAGCATTTGAGCGGCATATTTTTTTTAATTAGATCGTATAAACTGTACTTAGTGCTTACGCTTTTCTCCGTTTCAAGCGTTTTATTATATTATATTTAATTACAAAATCTTATATTTTGATGACAGCTTTAATTATTATTAATAAAAAAAAATTATAATTTTATAGAAAGCTAATTTTAACAGCAGGAACAACAGTTTTAAGTTAATACTCGTAGTTGTCATATAAATAAGTGATTTTAGTATACCAATGCTTTGTTGGTCTAGTGGCTAGTTTATAAGTAATAAACGATATTCATGGCTCTAAGCTAGGGTTGAGAAAATATAAATTATCAAGATTTTTGAAGAAATATGGAAGTTAATTCTTTTTACGTCAAGCACGTAAAGCTGTTGGCCCTGCGCCTGGTCTCTACTGTGGCTTCAAGTTGTCGTCACATCTCTTGCGCAAATATAATAATTGTATTATATTTTGTTTTGTTAGATTTTCTCGCGAGTTCAACTGCGTGAGTTCTATTATAACATATATAAAAATATAAAATGAAAAATTATAAATCATTCGTTTCTGAAGTATGTTACTATTATAGTATGTAAAGGAATAAAGAATTTACAATTGAATAATGATGCAATAATTTAAAGAAAAATATTTTTATTTGTATACAACTTATAAATATTGAAAAATTTAAAATAAATAAGCTCAAATTCAAAGGCGTCCTCGCTTCATCATGAACTCGACCGTACTAACATATTGTTATCCAAACAACATTCACTTGTAAAGAATCGATACGAAAAGAAGTAGGTTAAAATTAATATACATAGTCCCCGCATACTAAGCCGAAAGAAATGTTGTATAATGATGTCTTCCTGACCGATTTTGGTCAACAGCGTCAACGCAGGATATATTGTGGTCAAAGGAGCAATCTCTATTCTTTCACTCTAACAATCCTATGGGACGACAATCCGACATGACCCGAGACAGTTAACGCGCAGGTTCAAAGTCTTGCTCGTGCAAGACACGTGCTCACCGAATCACCAAACTTTAGACTGCCACTGTCACGTTTTTATTGACTCGACCCCGGTTTGAACCTATGACCTCGCTCATTTGCTCTGCTTTATGACACTAGACAAACAAGTGCGTTAAAAGTAGTATATCAATGCCGTATACTTGTTGTATTTACGAGCGTACAAAAATGTATTGAAAATTTCATCACAATAATTTATATAGAACTGCTTTATATAAACAATAAAAATGCTCTTGTGTTTCTTTCACTTTTTCTTTCAGGTATGAGGTGTTACTTTCCGAATCATTGGTACAGTTTTTTTGACAGTCAATGAGTGTAATGCTTGTATATCGATTTTTGATTTGGACATCACTCTTTACACTTCACTTCAATAGTTCAGTTACAAGACACTTAACTATTGACGATTATAAAGTTGCAAAATTTGACACATGCTAGCAGGTAAATTAAAATTAAAGCTTGTAAAAAAAATAGTTTTATCGATTTCATAATTTTTTTTACATATACCTACAATGACAATATCAAATACATATATATAATTGTATATACCAAAACTTATGTATTCGTTAAAAAAAGTAAAATATTCTTTCTTTCTTTTTAGACCTTTCTCACTCAGAAAATAATTTAACTGCTATGAGCGTTACAAACGGGTAAAATGCTTAATCACAAGACGCTTAGTTTTAATATTTACAAGTCATTGTAAAGAAAATCAATGAACGCGAGAGGCCCCTGGTTATTTTCCCGCCGCACTGGACTATAAATAAAAAATGCCCGACTTCCGGTCGAAGCACGCACTAACCCCTTTCTTCGTTAGACCTCACTTCAATAAGAAATTAACTTTCAACCCATTAGATAATTATTTTCTTATTTACTAAAAGTAAATAATTCTTTAGTCAATATTAATATCGTTGTTAAGGTTTTTGCAAAATTATATAGAAAATATATATATGAATTAACTTAAATCTTATATACATCGAAACAATATAAGCTAAATATATACATTTAACCAGTATAAGTTTGTTTAAAATTGATGCAAAGACAGTGTTGTATTAATTTTGAACGGTGGCAGAATGGCTAACCGGCATTTCCCCGTTGAATCGTTATTCCGATTCTCTTGGCGAATAAACTAGCTTACACTGGTGCAGGGCTACGAAGGCAAGTTAAATCTCTAGAATAGTTTTTATTTAAGTAACAATTTATTAATAAATCATTACGAACAACATGTCCTCATTGTAATGAACTTTAAATGAATTTACTTATATTATTATGTCTTAAAGGAATATAAAATGAATCAGACACATTATTCTGACTAACGTTAATTTAAAAAAAAACGTATACGTACAGAGCATTTTGAAGTTTCCTTTATAGTCATTAAAAGAAACGACCAACAATGCCTTCATGCTAATGAGCTGTTTACCTTCAGTTAGCTGGAGTTTGCAGACAGGCTGACTCCCCAAAAGGTATTAAAGTTAAAAGACCGTATGACATTCGTGTAGCCTTGACATGAAATTATAACGTGATTAACTTTAACATAAGTAATTTTATACTATTATTATGGAGCATTTAATAAAAAAATATTCGTCTCTTATTTACGAATTCATATAGATCAGATTAAATATTAGCTTCTAGCTTGACAAAATGGATGATTTCGATTTGATTGTAACAGGTATTTGACTATCAAAGATTTTTGATTAATAATTATTAATTCAATTATTATATTTAAATGTAAACACATTTCGATTCGGTACTTACATTTATTTATATCTAATATTATTTACCTATATTATAAAACATATCGGATAATAGGCTGCCTCCTTTTAAGGTTTTTGAAATTTATTTCACTTTTATTAAATTTGTTTCGATTTTAAAATTCAAGAAATGATTCGTAAAACTATATAATATATGTTTGTCGATTTATATTTTTTTTATTTATAAAATAGAAAGGCGGACGAGCATATGGGCCACCTGATGGTAAGTGTCACCACCGCCCAAAGACATTGGCGTTGTAAGAAATGTTAACCATCGCTTACATCACCAATGCACCACCAACCTTGGGAACTAAGATATTATATCCCTTGTGCCTGTAATAACACGGCTCACACCTTTCAAACCGAAACACAACAATAACGAGTACTGCTGTTTTGCGGTAGAATATCTGATGAGTGGGCGGTACCTACCCAGACGAGCTTGCACAAAGCTCTACCATCAGTAAATAAATTAAAATGTAGTAACACTTAAATATGTAAATTATACGTAGACCGTTATAATGAGAAAAACTCTCATTTAAGTACGGATTTCTAAATTTACTGTACTTATAAAGTAAAAAAGAAAACCTCCAATATTATACAGAAAACGTTGTAGTAGAAACATGTCTATCTAACACATGAATAGATTGTTACTACATATTGGAAACATAAATGTTGATAAAAAACGAGTGGGTAAAAAGGTTTAGCCCCACTGATTTATTTGTTCCATCAACAAACGGAATAGAATCCCGACTACAAGTACTTGCTTTATTTTCGATTGCCTTTCTAGTTTCATCGTATGCACACCGTTGGTACATGAAACATGAAACAAAAAAAGTGTTTTTTGAAAAACATACCAATCAGCGACACAGACAATATTTATACTTTTAACACTAACAGTAACGTTAGTAAAATAAACGTAAAAAAATACAATCCTCTACGTCGTAGCCCTCTACGAAATTTCGTAGACCTGCTACAGCTTTCATACAAGATAAGTCTAAATATTAAAGCACTTAATGCAGATAAAAATCGCTCGGAGGGGCGTTATTATGTAAAACCGTACCATAGTCAGAACAATCTAATTTCCTAATAGTTTAAAGTACCAACCTTTCGATACAGAACCGACGAGAAAAACATTAAGATTAGATTATAAGATACTCGAAGTCGTATTAAAATATTTATTGTTTTTACATATCCCTTTTATAATATATATTAAATGAAAAAAAAAATATATTTTTTTTTTCATTTAAATATTGATATATGCTTCTATATGTGCGTATGTGTGTAAATATTTTATTATATATGTCAACTCTGTATTTTTATGGCTTTATATATATAGTCTTAAATCCAATTATTATATTATTTGACGATATATGTGATTTGTACTTTTTGCTGTTCTATCTTAAAATAAAGGTAACATACTATCAGTTGAAAAAAAATATCATGTTTAAAATTGTGCCGAAATGGTTTTTATATTAATTTCAAATTTTCATAATAATCAAACACTATAATGTACAAATAATGAAAACCATGACAATATCATTAAAAAAATAAAAAAAAACTTATAAAAAATATAAATTGGCTTAAATATTCATTACTAATCAAATATGAGATAAGACCTTAAAACTGAACCAAATCCAAAAAGATAACCTTCTACTTTTTAAGTCGGTTAAAAACAATTATAACAAACACAAAACATGAAACAATTACCTCTTTAAAGAAAACAATTCTTACGGTTTCAACTTTAACGATTTATCAGAAAATCCTGATGTAAAACGAACCTTTGGCTTATGAAAAATGAAGGTACATTGTTTGCGCCTCTTTTCTTTGCAGGTTCAATCGCTCTTCCAAGGTTACGGAATTTCAATATGTATATAGCATAACTTGATTTATGTGTCTTATAATTTATCCAACGTTTATACACGTCTATTTAAGCTTGATTTGCCTAACTTAGACATAAAAATCTAGCAAAAAAGTAGTAAGTAGAAACAGCCTTTTAATGTCCCACTGCTGGGCTAAGGCCTACTTTCCATTTTGAGGAGAAGGTTTGGAGCTTATTCCACCACGCTGCTTCAATGCGGGTTAGTAGAATACACATGTGGCAGAATTGCAATGAAATTAGACACATTCAGGTTTCCTCACGATGTTTTCCTTCATGAAATGAATTATAAACACAAATTAAGCACATGAATATTCAGTGGTGCTTGCCCGGGTTTGAACCCACGATCATCGTTTAAGATTCACGCGTTCTAACCACTAGTCCCTCTCGGCTAGCTAGCAAAAAAGCTATGGAATAATTTGTTTCGGATTTTTTATGCCTAATATATATTCTCTTTGAATGTTTTTTTTTTAATATATTTATTTTGATAATAATGCAGCCGTCCTGCTAATTACATCGTAGATTTACGCGAAGGCTTTTACTTTTTTTTGTCTATATCATTTTAAAGAACCTGTTTGCTTATTTAATAAATTTGTCGACAATATCAATAGTGTAATAAAAACATACCCTATGTTACCCTATGTTCTATTTGGAATGATTAATAAATGATACTATTAACATATAAAAAACTTACTAAACCATGCATTATATTTAAAATAAGTTGATTTTAATAAGTAGAAAGGTTTAATTTAAATTACAGATAACAATTACTATAAAATGTACTCGCGTTATTTTTTTAATCAATAAAGAGGTACGGATTAATATACAAGTATTTCTGTGTTACTCTTTTGGCTGTACTTTAATCGAAATGCAGACTACAAATTTATTGACTATCAAATGTCTTCTTCTACTTAGCATTTCCCCGGCACTTTGCCAAACTCTACTTAATCGACTTATCCAGATGTGAATGGTATACGGATCGATTGCCACCTGGCCTCTGCTAATAGTACGGTAATAAATATCAAAATAATTAGCATAAAACCTTCGCTAAATGTACATAAATACGAAAAACTGTAACAAGCAACTTTTGTGACCCATGATTTTGCAAATGGTTCATCGCTTAATATATCGTCACCTACATTTTTTTATATTTTTTTTTGTAGTATAGGTAGGCGGACGAGCATATGAGCCACCTGATGTTAAGTGGTCACCAACGCCCATATACAATGGCATTGTAAGAAATGTTAACTAATGCTTATTTCGCCAATGCGCTACCAACCTTGGGAACTAAGATGTTATGCCTGTAATTACACTGGGTCACTCACCTTTTACACCGGAACACAACAATACCAAGTACTGCTGTTTCGCGGTAGAATATCTGATGAGCGGGTGGTACACCTAGCGACACAAGCACAAGGCCCTACCACCAGTATCAAATATATAAAGTGTAATTTTCATAGAACTACATACCTATGGTTTATATTAAACCATCAGTATACTCGTATATGTATCATTATTTACGAGTCGGATTTTTTATTATGATTTGATAAGCGTACACAGTTACATGTCACTTACCTAGTACAGGGGTTCTTGCTACTAAAAAAACGTTTTCTCTATTTGTATTTATTATTTAATTCGATTATAATACTGGCAGCTTACGAAACAGACATTAAAGGAACTTTTTGAGTCATTATATAAATTGAAATGAACATTGTTGAGTCAATCATAAATATTTCCTTTCATTTTGTATTTAGTCAAAAAATATATTTCATTTAGCATTAGTATCGTCGCTAAGTCTTAATAGTTTAATAAAATTTGTTAATTAATATAATGTATTATTCTTTTCAAAAATACAAAATCATTGTCCGATATTATTTACTGGGAAATACGTCTTCGATCGAATAGAATTAGCAATATTTCTCGTAAAAAATTGCTACTGAAAGTTTTAAACATACGTTTAAAATAATCGGTGCTTTACAACAAATAAAATATACATATGTATTAATGAAAACTTCTATTATTCAGGCTTATTTCATTGAACTGGAATACATTGGTGCCTTTAGCTCTGATATTACGTAAAAAGTCTGTTTTTAATTAAACCAAATTAGCTGTTTAACAGCCTCAATTTAATTAGTAACATTGAGAACATAAAATATATAAAGAATATTATTCATTAAATTAAAATTCAAACAACAATTTTGTAACATCATTTCATCTTAAAAAACGGCTTAGGAGGTTTTTATTTACGATACATGTAAAGTGTAAATCGTTTGAATTTGTGACATAAGATATTATACATATTTATTTTCACTATTTAATTTTTAGTGTTAGAATTTTCAAAGCATCGGAAACTTACAATGTTATAGCAAACGGCCTGTTCGTTTTATCTTGCTAGTTAGTATTTAAAACTTACCTTATAGGTTACCTTTATTTATTTTTTATAATATATAATAGAATAGATTAACCACAAAACATTACAAAAGACTATAAAGTCGATATGGACAATCGTTTTCTTAGGTTTGGTCATATTATTTTTTTATTATTTGTCACAGTAGCGTAGTAATAGTTGTATGAAAACTTATTACTATTGCGGTTTTAAAGATACAACCCTGTCAGACAGATGGACAGACTGCGTAGGCGTAGTATGTTAAATATCACTTAACATACTACGCCTATGTAATGATAGTAGTCAGTAGTTTTGCTGCTCTCGTTAAAAAATACTATTAAAATTATAAGCAATGCTTGGTTCTGTGGTTTTTAAACGCATATCTTTATTTTAATTTAATGTACAAAAATATATTCATATTTAGGCCAACCATGATTTAACTATAATTAAGTTTAAAAAAAAAGTAAATTTCGTTTTTCTTGTGTTTTAAAGTAATTTGTAAAAGCGTTGGTGTTTATTGTTAATATTAATTGTTTTAAATCAAAACAAATTACTTTTCTCTTATTTCAATAATATTAAAAAAATAAAGATAAAAGTATAACCAATATCTCTGCCTATCAAATTCAATCTCATGAAATAAATTGATATTTTAATTTCCTATCCGCTTCATAATCTGAGGGCCCTTAGATTACAGCCAGTTTAATCTGTTAATAAAATTTTAATACGTAGTCTATCATTCCCGCCGTGCATTCCCGCGCTTTTTCACGCTACAATTATATATTTAAAAATTTACATACGGACTTGTTCCATTTATTTTACTAAAGTTTTGTTTTATATTTTTATAAATAATAATAAATTGATCGCTCTTAAAATTAATTGTTTGCAAAAAAATATACATTAAAATTATGAAGTTTTATATATGTTTAAGTTATATTTATTTTAAATAACTTGAAGTAGGAATAAATGCGTATAAATATAAAAAAAGAATTGTCTAATCTGATATTTAAATGTGTATCTTACATGGTCATGTTACATAAGAATCCGAATCTATTACTAACTTAAAGTTAACACATACCTATGGGCTATAGAGAAAAGCTGTAAGTTCGCACACAATATTATCAATATATTTAGAATTCCTAATATACTATGTTAAAACATATACAATTCGGTCATATAAATCCGGTTTAAAGTATAAATCACTATGTGTATAGTGATTACAACGTCCAAGTCACAAACAACGGCCAAGACATGCACTACACATAAAGAATAGTATACAAAAAAGGAGGGAAAAATGTAATTTACTTTAAAAAAAATCGAAAATCGCCCGCGCGTTCCATAGCGCGTCATGCGTGCGTGCGACACGACGGACGCGGTTCTACTAACGTAGTAGACCTGGAAAGGCTTCAGCTGCCCCCGCTCCGACCCTCACCCCTCACACCCCTTTAAGCCCTCTGCCCAGGCCACTGGGCAATACACAAAATAACTTATATCATATAACATGCGCATACAAACTGCAACTCTATTTCAATAGGCTTAGATTCATTTTGAATTCGAACATCATCTGATTTTCCAACCGTAAGTATGTGTGCCGGAAAAGCGAATGCACGCCGACAGACTCACAAGTCACCGTTTCAGTTATACGTTCCTGATATTTAATTTTGATCTCTGATTTAACGGAATATGATCTATTTTCAATTATTTGTCATCGAATGACTGAGAAAAGGTTTCAAATGTGTGCAACGAACACAAATGTCCGAATTCGATTACGTTATAATTGTTATGAAGCGTGCAATACAATAGTTCTTATCTGTATGTTCATAAGAGTGACATTCGTATATCGGTCATCAGTTTTTCGAATGTACTGTTTGCTTTCCACGGTTCATATTAGCTAGTACTAAGCTCGGAATGAGATTCCAATTGATTTTGATCTTTTACGAGTATGTTTTAGAGTCGTTTTTAAAGAATCGTTTGATAATAAGAAAAATCGAAATTTAACACCGAGGGACGTTTATTAATGTCGACGTAGATTTTGTCAAATGAGTATCGTAAGAAGTGCAGTCCTTTTGACAAATGGATGCAATATGTTCAAAAAATGCGTATTTTTTTTTAATTTTATCTCGTCACAATTTTTTTTAAACAGTAATAATAATAAATATAAACATTTTTTATTTATTTATTTAAAACAGATAAGCGGCTACCTGATGGTAAGTAGTAAACACCGCCCATAGACATTGGTATTGTAAGAAATATTAACCATCGCTTACATCGTTAATGCGCCTCCAACCTTGGGAACTAAGATGTTATGGCCCTTGTGTCTGTAGTTATAGTACCTTATTCACACTTGGTTTTGTAGTATGAATGCCGACTTATCAGTTGGCCTATCTAATATAATAAAACAAAAACTCCTTGGTTTTGATTGGTTGATACGCGTACGGTAGAATTCATTCGACACATGCAGATGTAAGAGATGGTTAACATTTCTTACAATGCCAATGTCTATGGGCGTTGGTGGCCACTTACCATAAGGTGGCCCATATGCTCGTCCGCCTACCATATATAAAAAACACACACACACATTGCACACTGGTGTGTGATTAGAATCTTTACGTTAGATTGAAATTCAGGTGTTCTAACCACTGTTCTATTTAACTCTTTTCTTCTTTACTTTGCTCTTTAAATTTTAACTAATAATATTATATTATATATAATATTTCTATAAACCCTTATTTATAATGATTTTATCTCAAGCCCGTAAGGTTGTCTGAACGAGATCGCTACTTAGCATAAAGATCATCTTATTGTGCATCTATAATGCTGTTTTAAGTTTATTACTTACATATATAATACAAGTAATAATATTATATATATTTGTATAGTACAATAAATGATATTATAATTATTGTTATATTCTAAAATAATGTGGACAATTGGCCTAGTTGTTAGTACGCATGAATCTTAAATGAAGATAGTAGGTTCAAACTCGGCTCAGCGCAACTGAATTTGCATGTTCTTAGTTTGTGCTTGAAAGATAATAGCGCGAGGAACCTGCATGTGTGGGATGAAAATCTGTCATTTATGTATCCACCAAAAGAAATAGCAGCGTGGTGGAATAAACTTCAAATCTTTTACATTCTTTTTTATTATGTTATAAATATATTATTTTCAAATCTAAATATTATGCTCACATTTAAAATGAATATATTACGTTTGAATACACTAATTAGTATTAAGTAAGTTATAGTAATATAAGTATTATTTTGTATAAATGTCAGTAGTTAAAGTAATAAAGCAATGCTTTATTAACTCAAAATCTTTAGATGACCTAGAAATTTCGTTAATTTTCGTTCACTTCGTTAATAATGGATTAAGAAACATCTTGCTTTTAAAGAAAATGTTCTGGAATCGTTTATTATTAAATTAATATAATGATAATAGCTTGTAAAACATAATAAGTTATATTCTTTACTAAAATTATTATAAATTGATAATGAAATATATTATTATTATGATACGAAACGTAATTCATCAAATCGTTTTACAGCGGCATGTCGGTGACCACGCCGCTGATATGTTTTTGTTCAAATATATTCAGGCTTTTCAAGTTTGAAATGCCAATTTTATATGTATGTTAATATATTTTTCCTCCTTGACGTGTCCCTCAATGGCGAATTTGGCGTGTGTTGCGAGCGAAGGTGGCTTAAAAGGTATATTTGGTTTTAAATTCCTGTTGCGGGGATGACAAAACAACTGACCTTTACTGTTGTACGTGTAGCAATAAGTGGGTTTGGGAAGGGTATTTTTAGAAAGGCATTTGGCATCATTTTTTATTGAATCATATTTATTATATCATTTTTTGAACCAACCCATTGAAGCCGTTTCCAATATACACAATATAAACACGAAATTAGTAAATTTAACATTTAAAAAAAATGTGCTCGTCCAAATTTCAGAACATTTAAAATTTAATTGATACGTTCCAAAATATATGCCATTCTTTACACTGCGTTTAAATTGAACGAATGAACGTTATCCTACCTTACCGACAACACAACTTTCATTCGTTCAATTATTCATTCAAAATAAATGAACTAAAATCATGAGTCGAAATTTGGATATTTTCCTTTTAATATCAAAACTTTAATATAACATATATATAAAAACAATTATAAAATAAATTTAAAATAAGTCTAAATGTTATTCTAATCAAATTTGTGACTTGAACAACGAAAACGGTTGCAAGTCAGATCGGGCTATATAGATTAGATGGTTATCGCTACATTTTAAAAAAGTCAACAGAAGGAATAACGTTACATGCTCGAAAAACAAACATTAAAATTAGGTAAAATTACATTTAAAAATAAATTATTAAAAACTCATTTTAACAGTTACTTTACAATTAAATATCAAAGAAAATGGATCCAGCCATCATCTTAACTTAATAAAAAAATATCAAAATGTAATAAAAATAATATCAGTTTGTCTATGAAAGGTGTGGACTACCATATGTATACACAAAACACGTATAGCTATAAAAAGCAATTGAAAAGATTGCGTGCATTATACCTTTGACCCAGACGGTCGACCTGTATCGGAATCGTTCACCGATATATATAGTATAGCATTGTTTAAATATTGTGAATGCATTTTTCATTCGAAACACAAAAGGCGCGGGATTTATACCAGCGTAGTCGTTTTTAAAATTTCGAAGGAATTCGATTTGTTTGTTTTTTCGTATATAGATTAAATAATAGATTTAGGATTCGTTCGTCATATTCGAATCGTATTGTCTTTTAATATTTGACTAAAATAATTTAATTTTTTTTTGTACAATTACCATGCGTTAAATATTCTTATAGCATTACTCAACCAGCTGCTACACATCAAAGTATACGACAAACAAATATAAACTTATTACGTCTTTTAAATTGTTTAAGAAAGTTTTAAACTTCAAAAGCCAGTATTGTATATTTAAGGCGTTGATGTAATTTTCGTAAAACAAATAAGTAGATTAAAACCTTATAAACAATTAATTCCTATGATAAAAAACAAATAAAAATTTACTTTGTTAAAATTTTCCTTTTTTTATAATATAGGTGGACGGGCAGATGGATCCTGATGGTAAGTATAGGCGCCGTTAATAATATTAAACATTCTATTTTGACTGCGTTTATGTCACAAGTTGTAACGTTACACTGTTAACGCGTTTGTTATAAGTATTATGTCGACCTTACTTAAGAATATATATATACATATATTCTGGGTACGATTCCCACCCAGGACAGATATTTGTGTGCATGAACAAGTCTGTTTGTCCTGATTCTGGGTGTAATTATTTATATAAGTATGTATTTACAAAAGAAAAATAGTATATGTAGTATATCAGTTGTCTGGTTTCCAAAGTACAGGCTCTGCTTAGCTTGGGATCAGTTAGCCATGTGTGAATAATGTCCCAGGATATTATTATTATTATTATTATAGATAGGGTGGACATAGATAATGGAATAAGAAAGATGATTTTTTTAATATTTTGAAATATTTTTAGCTTTTTTTATATCCATGCCTTTGGTGTATCTTTCTATAAGTTTCGTAGTTTCCCTGGATATTTTAATGTCC
Organism: Nymphalis io; assembly: GCF_905147045.1. Lineage (NCBI taxonomy): Eukaryota > Metazoa > Arthropoda > Insecta > Lepidoptera > Nymphalidae > Nymphalis > Nymphalis io. Next base: position 6,035,233 of record NC_065911.1, read on the forward strand.
AAGCAATATCAGAATAAAATTTTATGAAGTGCATTTTGTTCGGTTATGTCTACTTCTTGTTTTATGTCAGTTGACATCCTTGTAGTTGTTAAAAGTTTCAGGATTAAGGATTCATAGAAATATGATATTCATGTCCAATATAATTATATGTGTACGTATAATTTAACTTTCATTATCCAATTTTTAAAAGGAAATTTATTTATTTATATATTTATTTAGGATCACCAACATGACATATAGTAATTATTATAAATTAAAAGTTTACAAGCTAATAGGTATAAGGGTAAAACTTGCCATACTTATCCACAACATGCAATTATTAAATATTAATATATTTTTTGTTACAAATTATCTTCGATAACTACACTTTGATTACCATCACATGTAGATAAGTTTAGTAAGTATCAGGCTACATGCTCGTAGAAAGTCTGAATATGAAAGAATTTATATAATTCTTCTGTATATAAAATTTTGTTTTTATAGTTTAATCGAGTAAGTAGCGCTGTTGTCGATATCCAGAAAAGATTATTTTAATTTTCCAACCACATTGTTATATTACTTTTTTTGTGGATTTCTCTCATAAAAAATATCTCTTAATTTTCAGGGCAATGAACAACGTCTGCCTATCTGATCCTAGTCATAAAACATGGATAGTGGTAGTAACAACAATGTATGCAATATGTTATAAAAGACCTTGCTTTGATATCATTGTTCAAGCAGCCTTGACCTAAGTCGATGTATGAAGTCTGACCTTGCCTTTTTCGATATTGACATTTTCATTTTCAGTTCAAACCTTTAATCATTAGAGATTATTCTGCTCTTTATATCCATAATAGCCCAGTGCTTAGGACAGGTGTTTCATTTATCAAAGATTCCGTGTTTACATCCGGACAATCACCACTGAATGTTAGCGTGGATAAATATGTCCCAGAATATCTTCTGAAACATGTGTGTCGCAAACCAAACACTGAATCTATTTTCATATTCAAACGATCACGAAATCTTAGATTCTAAGATGGCCATTGTGCCTGTAGTTACACTAGTTCACTCAAGCCTCCAAACGGAATACAAGAACTAAGTATTGCTGTTTGGTGATAGAGTATGTTGTGAGTGAGTAGTACATACCCAGACGGACTTGCCTTACCAGGTCAGGCTAGAATGATCTAGAAGTATACGGGTACAACAACGGAGAAGGATCCAACATCCTCACAATAAATGAGGCACCAGGAATAAATTACGAGACAGCCATACTTATAAAATGCGCAACAAGATAGCTGCACAATTACACGACAGTCTATCCCATGCAGTATTGGTTGTAATAACGCACACAAATAATTTCGTTTATTACACGGGCGACAGTGATGACGTGTTGGAGTAACTGGAGACAGGGTTTTTTTTTTAAAAAAGATGACTTTTTAACTTTCCAACTTCAAAGCGTCATGTGTGGGCTTAATCTGCCATCATGTATATTATTTTACTCAAATCATTCCCGTCCAAATAACCCAATCAAACGATACACATAAGTAGCCTCTGAATCGATAATTATGAATACATTTTAACGAAATATTTTATGGACAGACAACAAACAGTTATAATATTTATAGGCCGTTTGTAGACCGAGTTATATTCAGACGGATCAATAGAGAATGTCTGAAACTGTTTTAGATTTATTTCGAGAGTTGGTTTTAAACTAAAGGTTACTGTCTTCTATTATAAAGTATACGTATCGTCGGATTTCAGCGTCAACTTCCGTACGACGTTTCAACCCAAGACAGTAATAATAATAATAAAGTAAGCGGTGAATACATATCTCAGCATCGAGCTAATTCTCAATCTCATTTATAATAATAGTCGATAACAGTACTCGCGTGTGTTTTTTTTTTAAATTGTAGACTTTTTTCTTACGCAGACAAGACATGTACGCTGCAATGGTTAGAAATAACTAGAGACGCGACCCACAGCGTTTGAATGTCACCTACGTCGTCAGTATGCGGACGTCAGCGTTTTTTATTGTGATGCTGTCTGGAAATAAAAATATGCAGGACCCTACCTACAGAAATATACGCACGGACACCAATACTTTGATTTAAATTAAATTATTAAATTAAACATTTATTCAAAGTATTGCGTTCTAGACTCCATAGTTTTGGGTGTGCGATGATAGAGAGTCAGGAGTCAGGACAAACGATTTTAAAGGTATAGATGACTTAGAAATATATAAAATATTCAATTAAAGCCCTATATAAATACGTTATTATTTGACACAACCTAAAAAAATATACAAAAAGACCACAATTCTTAATATTAATCAGTTATATACACTCAAAACTTATAACCTTCTTAGAAAATTACACAGGAAACACACGCCTAATTACGCTTTCATAAAAAACACATACACACTGCACAGGAAGACGTTGTTTCAACTTGAGTTGTCAAACATTAGAACCAACTATGGTAAAAAAATTATAATGTTCGAAGGAGTACAATATACAATAAGTTACCCGATGTAATTGTAAATGGTAAAAGTTTTCCTATATTTAAGAAATGCCTTATTAAATATGTACAAAATTGTTTTTAGTTAATGTGGTCTCGCCGCTATGCGTTTGTGTTGGGTTATTTTTTTATTTATATAGTTATTTTTATTTTTTCGTAATTATTTTTATCTATTTATTGTATTGTATCCGAGATTAGTTTTCGAACTATATTTATGTAAATAATTTATAATTGTATTTTCTCATTTTAAATGATTTTGTATTCTTTATTTTTTTATTTTGTATTCTTTATGAGAAATAAATGTCATTTAACCGAACTATATTAATCACATATATTAAAACAATATGAATTATTATAACTCAATAATTGCCCAATTACGATGAAATATCCCAAACACAAGGATTAATTTAATTTTAACGACGAGTCTTCTCCAGCGACAAAGGCAATGTGAATAATGTACTGACGTTCACAGACCACTTTAATAAGCGTTAAAAAAACTAAATTCTTTAGTCTTCATAACCACTGGATGCTAATACCGAAAATTATTGTCTATGAAAGTTTTTCTATATATTGTTTTATGTTATTCGACAAGCTATCATACTCAGCTTACAATAACCACGAAAATTATTGCAAGTGCAGGTCAGATTGTGATTTAAAAAAAAAGACAAAATATCTTATGTGAAAAAAACGATGTCAGTTTCTTAACTTGAAGCTGCTTTATAAAAATCTTGATAGACAAACTCGAAAACTGTCTGTCAGCCAAACCAATCATTTAATCATTCATAGCCTTATATAACAGCAGCAGCGGCTCCCATAGTAGCAGCATATATATATATATATATATATATATATATATATATATATATATATATATATATATATATGAGTGGGTGGTACCTACCCAGACGAGCTTGCACAAAAAATTGTGTTCACTATTGCCTATATATATATATATATATATATATATATATATATATATATATATATATATATACACACTTGTAATTTACATTGCTAGTTAAATTTTTTGTGCAAGCTCGTCTGGGTAGGTACCACCCACTCATCAGATATTCTACCGCAAAACAGCAGTACTTGATACTGTTGTGTTCCGGTTTGAAGGGTGAGTGAGCCAGTGTAATTACAGGCACAAGGGACATAAAATCTAAGTTCCCAAGGTTGACGGCGCATTAGCTATGTAAGCGATGGTTGACATTTCTTACAATACCAATGTCTAAAGGCGTTGGTGACCACTTACCATCAGGGAGCCCATATGCTCGTCCGCCTTTCTATTCTATAAAAAAATCCTTAGTTTTGTAAGCAATAAAAAATATATTTAGAAATGAAGTTCAATAAAGCACAAATAGAGTTTCAATGAAAATTTATTTAAAAAAACACTACAACGGCAAAGCATTCCATTACCCATATCCATAAAAGCCACTAGACCTACTAAGCGTAAAAAGGATTATTTCTGATCAATAACTGATGTTCCAACCATATAGACTTTCTATTCATCGATTTCAACCCGAATTGAAGATTAACATCTATTTTCTATTAGATCTTGGTCCCAAAAGGGTTGTGTTTATTGTTTACAATCAACACGAGAAAATTACACGAATGTGCTACAAACTACTGTTAAGTCATAGTATACAAATACTCTTCATTCCAAAAACTTACGTACAATGTATTCGCAACTGATAGTAAATTTAAAGCAAACTTTAATACTTTACTCGTTTGAGAAAACAAAAGAGTTAACAAAATGTTGCCGCGTTAAAGTAAAATCGGACCTTGGAATTATCTAGAACTGTTTTTCTCCCAAAAATGCTGGTACGATTTATTTTGGATCGGACCACTATTTGTAGGCTATAAAGAAATATTAGAGTTTGTGAGGATAATGAAAGAGACAACAGATAGTTCCATTTATTCTACAACATACAGATATACAGACTAGATATACTTACCGCATAGAATACCGAAAGAATCTGAAGAGACCTAAGAAGAACCGGTAAAATAAACGTAATGATTATTTTAAAATCTTATATTTTAATTCTTTTATCTTATCTTCTTTTATCTTATTATTTTAAGATCTTAGTTATGCTTTGAACTATCCTGAAGAAAACTATCTGTTGGATGGCAGCAACGTGGTGAAACATGCTCCAACGAAATCTCCTTAAGAAGTAGGAAGGCATTTGCTCACCAGTGGGACTTACTAGCACTATGCTCACGTCACCATAAACTGCGCTACGTATCGCTTAAAATTAGGTGGAAGCAAAACTTTACGTCTTTAATCAGCTTTTAAAAATGCCTTTAACCGCTCATTTCTAACAGTCGCCTGAACTTAGCGTGATCGTACAAAGAAAACAGCCTTATTATAAGTCAAACTTCAGGCGTTCTATTTTTATTACGACGACAAAGAACAAACTAATGTTTAAAAAAACGAAGTATTCTTCTAAGAAAAAAGTTAAGCGAAGACACTTATACTAACAGCCAATTAGTTTAAAATTTAATTTATTATTTGCATTCAAATCAAATTATGTTCATATTAACAACTGGCAAGAGAATTGATTTCAAAGCTGATTGGTTTGCATAGATTTTTAGCTCTTTCTGTAACTATATACTGTACTGAATATATTCTGCCTTTGTCATATATATATATATGACAAAGGCAGAATATATTCTGCCTTTGTCATATATATATATATGACGAATGTGATACAACCGCTAGTATGTGTACTCGTACAATTGTATATAGATTTTAATCGTATTATGGGTGGAAATCTAAATGTAATCTAGTAACGGGCCATAATCGTTAGGACATTTTCTTAGGGTTAGTAATTATTTTTAATTCATTCGTCAAAAATGACATATAAGTCGTTTTTGCGTATGTTTTCCTTCTAGACCTAGCTAGATTGGATACTGTATAACATTTATTAATTTTAAAAATATAGTTATTTACAATCATAAATATTTTACATAATAAATCCGAATTCCACCTAAAAAAAAAAATATATCTAATATGAGTTTATTAAAAAAAAGTCAATATTAAAAGGAAACAAGATAACAACAAAATGCTATTACGGTAACAACGTAGGTACTGGAATTCAGTAGCTTATTCGAATGGCAACATGTGTTAGTATTAAAAATAAATGACTTTCGCGAACTTTAATAGTCGATTTATAGACCAAGATTACATCGTTCGGGTAATACACTTTTAAAGTGTGTGGAAAACACTTGAGTTTTAAGAATGCTTATAGCAAATAGTTTTTAAACTTGCAAATTTAAAAAGCTGTTGTTTTTGTTTGTATTGGCATTATTTAAGTACTTTATTTTATGAATTAGTTAGTATGTTGGGTAGATAGCCTATCTGATAGTAAGTGGATATTAACCATACTTTGCATCGACAATGTGCCACCTTGGGAACTAAGATGTTTTATCAGTACCTGTTATACTGGCTAACTAAGTATTGCTGTTTGGCGGTAGAACATATATCGACGCAAAACTGATAACCTACTATAAAACAAGAATCCAAAAAGTCGTCGAGTGTCTCCAAACGTTACTTTACTCCAGAAAAACTGCTCAGCTTATACAAAGCACAACTAAGGTGTTGTATGGAGTACTACTCTCACCTTTGGGACGGCTCTGCTAAGCACTATCTTCGGGCTCTAGAGCTGATTGAGAGGCATGCCAGGAGGCTGATAAGATACGACAGATTGGTCGAGTCTAGACACCAAAGTCTTGAACATCGACGTGTGGTTGCATCACTTTCAGTCTTCTATCGGATACATTTCGGAGAATGTGTGCAGGAATTACATTAACTAATTCCTTTTACTTTCGAACGGCCAGGCAAACGCGACCAAAGCGCCATAGGTACACAGTGGAAATTCCCCGTCTACGTATGAAGCGCTTTGAATCCACATTCATCATTTGCACTGCGAAACTGTGGAATGCTTTGCCTGAGTTCGTATTTCCTGATAGGAACAACATTGGTGTCTTCAAATCCAGAGGGAACAGGTTTCTTTTAGGCAAGCGTGCTACATCCTAGACCGTGTTGATGCTTAAGATCAGGCGAGTCAACGGTCAAACGCTTGCCTATTAAGAAGTGCAGCTTGTTTTTTTATAATGTATAACTTGGATTAGTTTTAATATTAATTATAACTATTCGTAGTTGATTAATTATTATGGAAAACATATGGAATTTGCGTGTTTCTAACTTTTTTTTCTACACTTATAATAGAAATACCCATGTACCAAGTTTGTTATTAAAACTTAAAAAAAATAGCTATTATATAATGTACATAAAATAAAAGTGTTTTGTTAGCATATAGGCATTCACTTCTCACGGTCTTACTTATGAACAAGGCTTAGCGGCTTTTTTGTTAAACACAGATTCCTATGAGTTATTCCTTACACCGTTGCTTGCCTGGAAGAGATCGCTGTGTAGCGATAAGGTCGCCAAAATTGTATACTACTTTTATTTAGGCTGTATTGTATTTTTTATCTTTGCGGTGTGGAATAAAGTATAAATTAAAGTAAAGATTTATTTCTCTGTGTCTTTGTTGTATAAAAACGTATAAAAAGTGATCATTTGTAAATTAAGAGACGAGAAGCGCTCTCAGTCTCATAATAATTACGCAATTACCTCTAAAATTCGCAACGGGATAAAGTTTTCTTCAAGTTTCAAATATGATATTGATTAAAATAAGAATAACCATCTTGACTAGAATCGTTTATTGACTTAACAAAAAATATGTTTAAAATTAACTTGCTTAAAATTATTGCGAGTAAATATTTTACGGCTTTACTTATAAATGTTGTTTAGAAGGTGATCAGTTAAATAATGCTGTATCTCATTCTTTCAAATGTCAAATCATTGATTACAGAAAGAGAGGACTCAATATTTATCTGAATACCCGCTAAACAAGGTTAATAAGTAAGATCGTGAATATTTAGGTAACTATAGGTTGCTTTCGAAATTACTAATGTTAACAGCTACACTGTTATCTGTGTCTAATAAATGACATTCTTCAAAATCATTTCGTTTCTCATCAACTTTCTCATAATTGTTCTTACAAAGAAAATCACTGTCACACACAAAATCATTTCTACCATCTTCTATCATGGAATCATCAAAACTTGAGTCCCTATATCGTTTCTCGGTTTCATTGTGATAATTTTGGTATCTTTCAATTTCGAAATCTGGTGAAATTGTCTGACCTTCTAAAACAGATTCTTTGCCTAGAATATCATCTGGTTCTAATGAAGCTTGAATGGAATTAGATATTTCATTGTACGATCTAACGTTTTCGTTTTTCACTTCGTATTTTACTTCTGTCATTTCTAAATTTTCTCGATTTTCTAAAAGTGGTTTAATGTTCATTAAATTAAAATTTGGCATCATTCTAGTATCCCAAGGATTTTGTGATTGATGATCAGATGTAGAAGCTTCTACATCTATCTGCGCGTCTTCTAACTTTTTGAAAGATCCTAAATTGTATTGAAGTGGTATTGAAAACGATGGTAAATCAACTTGACTGTTCTGACGAGTTGGCAACGCTGATATGTGTATGGCTGGTCCTTGTTGCTTGGCTTTTGACATGTAGCTGTTTTGATTCGATGTTTCGGCCAAATTTATGATTTGTGATGATGAAACTATAACATAAAACCACAATGACAAAGAATTCATTAAAGTTAAATCATTACATTTTTAAATACAAAAATTTACAAGTTAGTCATTATTACCCGGTATAGTGATGAAGTCTCTCATCTCTAGTGCAAGAGCTGATGGAGATCTTGGGTCTGGAGATCTCGTAGATCGTGGAGGATATGGCTCACATCCAGCCTTTTGCTGTTTACGCCACTTTGCACGCCGGTTTTGAAACCATACCTACAAAAATATTTAAATAAATTAATTAACTAAAGTATTATCACGCTGTTCATTTTTAAATTATTTAATCGAAATTTCATAAATAATTTACCTAAAGTACTGAGAAAAACAGAAAAAAGCCTTGTTTTTGTAAGCAATGTGATATCAATGACATTTATAACATACGTTCCACGATATTATTCACACAATTTATACATGCATATAACTTTAAATACCTACATGTACCGCTTACATGCATTTATGTACGACTTAAGTCAGTTCAAAGAATCTTTATTCTCAAAAAAGACTCGCTCACATGAGAAAAACATGACATAAAGTTAAATATAATAATGGTCGCCACATAGGTAGGCACTCAGCTAACGAGATATCAAGTAAGTTTCTTATGTTACATCAGCATTAATTTTCCAAAATATAGTTGATTGTTAATTGAGCTTACATTTTTTATAGTAGGTTGTAATTTATTATAAAATTGTACTTCTTCAAACGTTATATCTTTTCGTGCATACTTAGTTCTAATTTTCGGGAGAACTAGTAAACTAGGTCGGCGGGTGCTACGCTTACTTACAAGCTTCACAAAGGACAAATCAAGATACAAGGGTTATATATTATAATATACTTGAGTACTCTTTAGAAACATGGTTATATTATAATTTGACACATATATATCCAGAAATCTGCATTGGAGCCGCGCGGTAGAATAATCTCATAACCTTCTCCTCCTCAGAGAGTAGTATTGTATTTCATTAATATTTATAATGTATATATATACTATGATATGATTTTTTTTATTCAGGCGGACGATTATATGGGCCACTTGATGGTAAGTGGTCACCAACGCCCATAGACATTGACATTATAAGAAATGTTAACCATCGCTTACATCACTAATGCGCCACCAACTTTGGGAACTACGGTGTTATGTCCCATGTGCCTGTAATTACACTGGCTTACTTACCCTTCAAACCAGAACACAATAACACTAACTACTGCTGTTTTTCGGTAGAATATCTGATGAGTGGGTGGTACCTAACCAGACGAGATTGCACAAAGCCCTACCACCAGTAAATTATACGTATGATTTCAGCAAATTATACGTAGGAAAATTTGCCATACTCACTTGGACTCTAGCTTCTGTCAAGTCTATCCTCATCGCCAGTTCTTCCCTGAAGAACACATCGGGATAGTGAGTTTTATGGAATGCTGCCTCCAACTGCTCCAATTGAACATTCGAGAATGTTGTCCTTGAAATAAATTATTAAGTTTAAAACAAAAAACGGCCATCTGATCCCAAATTAAGCTTGTACTATGGAAACCAGACAACTGATATACTATATATACTATTTTTCTTTTGTAAATACATACTTATATAGATAATTACACCCAGACTCAGAACAAACATACACGTTCATGCACACAAATATCTGCCCTGGGTGGGAACCGAACCCACAGCTTCGGCGTGAAAGGCAAGCATCTACTAACCACGCCGACCGGCTCGTCAAAATTGGCATCATATCAGTGCCAACATCTATATCTCGTTGGTTTAGTGGTTAGATTTAAGGTTGCAAATCCCGGAGTCCTAGATTCAAACCCCAGGTCAGGTTAATAAAAGTTATTGAGATTTTCTGTCTGTGTAAATTTGAGCCCCAAGGATAAACTACTTCTTATACTTTAAATCTTTCCTCCCTCACCATAAAACGTGAGTAAAGCCGCGGGCGAAAACTAGTGCACAAGTATAAAAAAATAAACGCTAGCATGTGATTATCATGAATCAGATTAGACCTTACCTATATCGTCGTTGTTTTCGTTTCGGGACGTCGTTCTTTGCACCTGGAATTAATAATAATTTTGTTTTAATATCAATCAATGTAAACAGTAAATTATGATCTCAATTTATTTCTTACTGTTAGGTGAATATTCTTCATCTTCTTCATACTGCTGATTGTCCCCAGTCTCCTCTGAAGGTTCCGGGTTAGAAGTGTAAGTGTCATTGACATCGGCTTCAGGACGCTCGCATAGAACTGATCCGGGACCTAGACTGAAAGTTAAAAAAATATATTCACTCTAAAATAAAAAAAATATTAGATCAATTATTTCTTAATAACATAAACTATCAAAATTGTAAATTAAAATAAAAAATAATAAAAGCAATACCTATTCTAATATTCCTATTTACCTCTTCGATTAAGCGTATATCTTGTATAAGGAGTGAGGAAGACAATAACCCAAGGAGCCAAGATCGAACCTACGACTTTTACTTACTATGCGGTCCGTAAACCATTGCGCTATTGACGCTTAATTCAAGAAAATTGTATTTTTTCTAAGGTATAAAGACAGTGATTCTCTCACGATATTTGGTATCGAGCACGAGACGCATTACAGGCGTACGCACCTGAAAATTCTGTAGTGCTTACCCGGGTTTGAATCCGTAATCTTCGGTTAAGATATATATGTATATACTTACCCATTAAAGAGGTTTGGTATATTATAACAGAAGCTAGTAGTGGGTGAGACGTCATCATTTAAAATGGCTGCCGAATCGAATCCAGACGCGCTGGCGTTCGCTTCGCGATCCAATGATTCCTCCATCTGAAGTCAGATTTTCTAAATATTATGATGAATTGATACTTTTAAATACATAAAGATTTTAAACTTATATAAAGTTTATAAATTATAAATTGTTCTTGACTTTAATTACTTTGTCTATAACAGAAATATTATTATACATCTTCGTATTATAAATTAGAAAGATTGTGTTTTAATAATTGTCACACAATAAGTCACAAACCCAAGAAGCGCTGGCTCGATGTCGTGAAGGACGACATGAGAGGGCACGATCTCACTAAGGAGGATTCTTTAGATCGGGCAAAATGGAGGAATAGATGCAGGAAAGCGGACCCTGGTTTTACTAGGCCAGTAAACGCTAGACATCAGAAGAAAAAAAGAAGAATAACTCTCAAGCGACTGGACGAATTGTGATAAAATTTTGTACAGAAGTCGATTATGTCGTATAATTTAATTAGTGTTTCTTTATACGTTACAACAAATCACTAAAATTATTCTCATATTGTAATAAAATTCTAGCCCACCATGCCGCTCTAATGCAGATGGCAGATATTTAATATACAAATCAACGATTAGTTTTACCAAAATACATTCTGACGTCAAAATAAACAAGTAACCCACACGCCATACCCGTTGTAAAATCAATGTTTTCCTTCAAATAACTTATCGCGTGCTTGCCAGTACATATTTAGTTTAACTTTCGTATTAATCATGCGACATTTAGAAAAAGGAACTATTTCTTTATTCTTGAAGTATTTTTTTATTTGATTTGTATTCTGAAAACAAATAGCTCTATATTTTCCTTTAATATTTTTTTTTTAATTGTATTTACCAAAAATAATATATTTCGTTATAAAAATTATAAAATTAATCAATAATTAAAAATTAATTATTTTCATATTTGAATAAATACACTAAATGCATCACATTTAAATAATCATCAGTGAAACAGAGTTAAGTGACAGCCTGTTAATGTCACCGCTGGGCATAGACTCAAGGTTTAGACCTTATTCTACCACGCACTCCAAAGCTGGTTCATGGATATTCATGTGGCAGAATTTCAACCGACTCATTCGACTTTCACCGCCAAGAATGAATTAATAAACATACACTAAATGAACTTAACCCAGGATTGAACCTGCGTCTTTTAACGCTAAAAGTTGGAGTAATGGCGCAAATCAATCATCATTTCGTTTCGTATACAGCATGAAATGGTAGCAAGATACTAATTTCATTATTTATACAAACAGTAATTTTATCAATATTATATTTAGATAGATAAATATAAAAATGATATATCAAAAATATACTACTTACAATATATATTAAAATGACTAAAAAAACACACTAAAAATAGAATACGTCTAAAAATAAAAAATAAATATGAAACGATTTGTTTCCATTTCTATACGATAATGTTATCGTATTTATTTTTATATTATTTTATAACGGCAAACGAGCAATTGCTAGTAGGAAGTGACATTTGTTCACAGACATTGATGCTGGAAGCAATAAGTTATTCCTTACTAAGTAAGACCTCTGTACCATGGGATCTAAGATGTGATATGGTGTTTCTAATTCTTCTCACTAACTCCTGAAGGCAATAGACGGTATTAATCTTAAGTAGAATTAATATGGAATACAAGGTCATATTTATTTATTTATTTATTGAGGATCACCTATATGACAATAACAGCCTGTTAATGTCCCACAGCTGGGCTAAGGCCTCCTCTCCATTTTGATGAGAAGATTTGGAGCTTATTCCACCACGCTGCTTCAATGCGGATTGGTAGAATACACATGTGGCAGAATTTCAATGAAATTAGACACATGCAGGTTTCCTCGGGATGTTTTCCTTCACCGTCAAGCACGAGATGAATAATAAACACAAATTAAGCACATGAATATTCAGTGGTGCGTGGCCGGGTTTGAACCCACGATCATCGGTTATGATTCACGCGTTCTTACCATTAGGCCATCTCGGCCAACATGACAGTAACAATTACACATTAAAAGTTTACAAATTAATAGGTCTCAGGGTAAAAGTTGCCATACTTATAGGCAACCACGACATGCAAAATGACACTAAGCATCTAAAATAATAACGAAAGAAAATAAAATAAATTTAACACAATTTGAAAGTATAAAATGAAATATAAGTAGTATTATTATAACAATATTACTAGAAACTATATAAAAACAAAATAAAGACAAATAAAATAGAAATTAATTGTTATGAGCCAACAACGTATACCTTAAATAGTTCAACAGAAGTCTTAAATTTGGAAAGCTTATTTGAAAATATATCGATATATTAAGTCAACATAAGATTAATATTTAAGATTAATCTTCTACGAGCTATACACATGTATCGAGCGAATCAGACAAGTAAAGTAACAGCACTTCTGGGTCCGTGGGTGCATTTTTCTTTTAGGAAAATTCGTAGAGCTCGCTCAACCAATCCCTGTGTGTTGATAATTCCACATAAAGCAGAAAAAACAGGCATGTTTTGGATAAAAAATTGTGAGCACAAATGTATATATAAAACAGTAATGCTTATTTAAATTAGGACCCGCTTTCTTCGGTTAAGCTCTGAATAATCTACTAGATCTTCTTGGCTTATATAATTAAAATTTTCATGAAACCTATTATTAAGCAACCGTATTAAAAGTTAGTTTTTAAAATATTAATAACTTATAATATAATAATGATAATGTTTCAATTTATTAATAATGATTTCAAATCTTTAATATCAAAATCAATTGCAAACGAAACTTTTTTTATTAATAAAATATTTTGAAAATGTTACAAAATGATAATAAATCGTTGTGATAATTCGTTTACTTCATGATTATTATATTAATTAAATGGTTATAATATTCATATATCAAATTTTATTAATTAAACCAATTTAAAGTTCGTTTATGTTGTTTGTTTATAAACTATAAACACGGAAGGTGATTGACCGTCATAATGCAAGCCGAGCCGCGCCGACAATACTTAAATTGAATTAAATGCCTATAATTTAGTTAAGTTTATTAAATTACTACTAAATGAGGATAATTTGTGTTTTCCCTTTACAACTTCGAAGACAGTTTTGTTGGCGCGTTCGCGGCCGCGCGTGCCTCTTTTTCGCGCCAAAAGTTTGACATCTGTCACTTGTTTGACAACAAATTGCGGTTTTTAATGTTAAATAAGTTTTTGTCAAATCGCGTGTAAATGAATTAAGCGCTGTGTTTTGATTTAAACGTAAATAAAATAATATTATTTTAGTGCAGCAAAATTTAGTGCTTAAATTTAAGTTAAATGATTAAATAGGATTTAAATATTGATTAAAAATTATAACTAATTAATTAATAAAAAAGTGAATATAAATATAATATAAGTAAGGAATGTAATGGTTTAAATTATTTTATGTGCAATAAAAATACAAAGAATTACTTTGTTATGAAAAACCGGATAAATATATTGTTTTAAAAATAATTTAAACAGGTATAAAACAACGTAATGTCTAAAATTCTCATATTGTATTGAAATTTAAATACCTTAAACAAAAAAAAAGTGTCAGTGTACTAAAAGCAAAACACAATAATTATACATAATTAAATATAGTTAATTAGTTTATAATATAATTGAATTAAATAACTCACCCTTACAAATGTGTTTCCATGCTTTATAAATGTTTTTCGATAAATGAAAAATCGCGTCGAAGGCAGCAACTATTGTCACGTGGTCGGTTGTACTGAAGCGGACAGAGAGGATCGACTGACAGTATTGGAATATAGAAACGAATGGAGCAGCAACTATTTTGTTATAGTTTTTTTTTAAATATTATTGTACTTTATATATTTGTTTTATACTTTGTTATGTAAATTTGTATTCCGGTATATAAATGTACTTATTTATTTTTTATTTATATTTACATTATTAGATAGTTATTGACAGCAATAATATTGCTTGGATTTTGAGATGTAATGCAAAAAATAATATTATAATAATATTAATATTATTTTATTTTATTCTATTATATTGTGCGTTTGCTATTTTGCAATGTAATTATAGAATATATATTATTTTTAATTAAAATTTGGGGGTTTCTGTTAAGAGATTAATAGCTGAAATTTAAATAATGTGGTTGTAACAAACTCTTCGGTTTGGATAGCATGATAACATAGTTGGATAGAAAGTCATGGATCCTGTGCTTAATTCGACCTTGGTGGTAGGGTTTTGTGCAAGTCGGTCTGGTTATGTTCCGCCCACTCATCACGTAATTTACTGTAAAAAAGCAATACCTATATACATATTATTGTTATGATCCTATTTGATGAGAGTGATAACGATCTTATTGTAAGCAAGTGTAATTACAGGCACTTTTTTGAGAAACTATAGCAGCCTACGATGCTTAATATCTTCACGCACTTGACTTCGGCGACAGCACGAGTTCAACAGCACAGTTTCAACTTTATTGGAAGAGCGATGCTTACACGCATCATAGTATACGTACAAAAAATATACAGGTCCTTAGAAATTCAAATGAAGTGGCGTGGAGTGGAGTTCTATTATGATATCTTAAAAATATATAAATTTATATATTAAAATCATATAATCATCTCCATATCTTTTTATCCTGCCTAGAAAACCAGTGACGTTTACTATTACGAAACCTATATAAGTATATGCACCGTACGTTTCGGTGCTAAGCCAAGCTCAGCTGGGGGAGGCGGGCGGTGATGCCGTACAAGTGATGTGTATCGCTGTCGGTGTTGCGGCTTTAAGCGTACGTTGGGATGATTCTATTGGTGTTATTATTTCGATGATTGACAATTGAAAAAATATGTTTCTAGCACCTCAACGTTTGTTGTAGCTAAAGCTTAAAAACAGGCAACGACTATAGCAGTTAAGGAAAATATTTGCTCCTATAACACTGGTTAGTATATATATTAATATATCATACTTAATATACTAATCAGAGCTATAGAGCGAGCTATGTTCGATCTTTGAAGGGTTATATCAGAAAATGATCATCCGAAGAAAAGGAGTAAATAACATAGCTAGCAAAATTCTCAGACAGAAGTGGCAATGGACTGGTCACGTATGTCGAAGGACTGGTGACCGTTGGAAGAGACGAGTCCAAGAGTTGTGGTCACGGATAGGCAAACGCAGCATATAGGGCCCTCCGATCAGGTGTAATAATTTGACTGATGAAGACTTGAAGGTGGCAAGATCGGACTGAATGAGAAAAGTGCAGAACTGGAAGCTTTCGCATCACGGGAGAATCCTGTGTCCAGCAGCGCTTTACGATTTACTTTTGATGATAAATTATGGCTTAATCTTTGCTAGTTTTCTGACGTTCTTTGTCAAGTAGCCTAAGTCATAAATACAAAGTGGGATGAAAACCCGTTTATTCAAAGAGAAACAATAATCTAATTTTCATTTTAAAAAATAAATAAATGCTTAACATTACCTACTACTATCAGTTCTTTATTACTTCTACCAATAAAAAACTCAGTGATCACTCTTTTTCATCAATCATATTCTATGTATAAGTCATCATATAAAATAAAATTTATATTTCATTAAAGTACATCATAGGTTCGTCAGGAATCAATTTCATAGGATTAAAAATATTTTTAGACAATAGCCAAATGCCACCAACATTACCTTGAATATTATTGTTAATATTTGTTTATATCGCAGGAAGAAATAATAATAATATCTGAAATTTAATGACAAAATTCTTGCTAAGAAATTAGGCGAACCATGGGCAACATGTATTTGTTAGGTCAAAAGATACATAACTTATGTTAAACATTATACATAATGAGACCCAAATCATCTTTTTGTATCAATTTGAATAGTTAAAATTAATTTCAAAACGTATAAGTGAACATATTATAATTTTTTTCATTTGCAATAAATAATAATACATAGCAAAATATATGCCACATTGTTACCTTCGTTACTTCTAGCCTGAGATTGGAGGTACCAGTAAAAATCCTCTCTCGCGCCATTACAGGAGAAACATCCGCATATTGACCAAACGAGATTAAGCTCTTGAACAGCATAAAAACAATAAAGCTTTGGGTGAAGTCGGAATCACAACAGATTTGCAGCAAAGCAAAGCTCAAAGCAAGTGGGACTCCAGTCTTGAAATAGCTAGCTATCCTTTTTAATTTTGTCATCCAACAAAACAAAATCCCAGCGGCGTGAAAGTAGGGTTGAGGTGGTACTGTCTTTCAAGAAAGGTCCTCAACGACGATTTGACGAATTTCAGTCCAGATCGAAAGCTGGCTTGCCGAGCAAGCTCATCATCGAGCTACAGCATCATGGACCACATCCATACTCTTTGAGAGATTGTGCAGACGAAAGAGATCAAGCAAAATTATTTACGTCTTCTGTGCGAGACGATTACGAAAAAGCCTTTGATTCTATCGAAATATGGACACTGCATTTGGAATATATTGAGGTCCATGGGAGTCTGTATAGAGCTACTATAGTAATTGTTGAAATCTAGGACTGTAAGATAGAATATATAATCCCCTTTGGATTCAACTGCGCAGAGAGGGTGAGACAGAAGGAAAATATTTATCCAAAACTGCTCACCTACGTGTTGGAAGACATCTTTGAAGCGTCGGATTGGATTGAATATAGAGTCAAAGTAATCGTCGAGTCCACTACACATCTCCGATTTGTGATTAGTCTCTTTGGCGGCGAGTCTTGGTATGAACTTGGAGAAGGTTTGACAAGGACAGCAGACATATCGTGCTAGTGTATGCGTCGAAGGGAATCCCCTCGCCAATATACGTACTGAGGTCAAATCATGTAGCTCGATAGGAGCAACTTCGCGAAGGGAGGCGATCGAGAATGATTTTGGCATAAGAATTTGAAAACTTTCGTCAAGTCCTCACGTTACCTACACCGCAATGATTGTAGACGAATTTTTTCAACTGACATTCGCGCAATGCGCCTATGGGTAAGACTAATTCTCCTATGCCGTGACGGCAAATAGCATACCCCCTTTCCGCTGTCGCTCTCTACTTGTATGCAATCTTCATACTTTGCTTCTATATATTATTATAATAATAAAAAAAAATGTATGTATTTATTGGTTTACTTGAATTATTTAAATCAGTTTCAATGTTTCACATCTACCAGGCGTCTCGTGACGGATACTTTTTCCTTTTGATTTTCTTTTTATTAGTCTTAAGATTTATTTTAGTTCCTGATGTAGGTTCGGACTTTGAGCTTGCGGATCGAGTAAACGCCGAGTTTCGATGTGCTTTCGGCAATCCGCGGTCCGTTTCAATCACGAGAAAAATATTGTTAAAATAGATCATCATTTTTTCACATCACGACATTTTTTTATATATTTTGTCGTGTAAAACGAAAAAGAAATCATATTTGTTATCATCTCAAAAGAATCTCATCGGGGTTGCCACAAATCCTAACGCTTTTTGTACAGTACAACAGAGACCTCAAGTTTCTCAAGACCACAGTTTTCAATTAGTACTTAATTTTGTCATTACACCTTACAAAATAATTAAAATAAAAGGTTATAAAAATAAAACAACAAAAACCCTCATGAATGTTAATTCATATTTAATAAATAAATACATTTTCATGTTTTTTTTTTAAATAAAACTAATGTAAGTGACTTAGTTGTAGCAACTCTCAACAACATTATGATACAACGTACAGACGTACAGGGAGACGCCGAACGCGTTTATTGCTTAATACTACATAATAACAATTATCAACTAAAAATATATATATATGACAAACTCTAAAATATACATACAAGTTATATAAGTTAGTATGGTTTATATTACAGAAAATTAAACTTTTCAAACTAATTATTAAGTCCCATGTCACACTCGGTTCTTTAATATAATCTGGTTTTTTTTTTTTTAAATTAGTCTCCATATATTGAATGTTAGTCGATAAATTTTATAATATTTTTTATTATACTTAAGCTTAATGTGACACGGATCTAATTAATAAAATTACAGATAACATAAATTCACTTCTTGTTTTGATTTATTAAAAAAAATCAACTTCAGAAAAAATATACAATTTAACGCAAAAACACACGTTCATTGGAGCAGTAAGTGAACACAATCAAAAATACATCTTTGGCTTCAAGCGAAATTTACAAAAGCAATACAAAGATCATTCCACACAAACTTTAGATGCGTTCCAAATACGAATGTTATTTTTTTAGTGCTCCAAAAATTTACACTATCTATAAACATTTTCAATCATGTACATTTTTAAACAATTAATTGATCTTCTATTGTAAGGGCAAAGGGTTATTATTTAATTGATGCAATTGGCGCTATATTGGATAAAAATATACATTTCAAATTCGTATTTAGAACGCAAGTAGGCGTACAAACTCAATTATCTTCAAGAGAAAAAACGCATCTCGCTTGAAATACGTACACGAAGTCATCACAAACAAACCTCGCACACAATATTTAAAGTTATTACGTTATAATAAAGTTCAAAATCCAACGACAAAACAAGTGATCAATTCCTTTTATATTAATGCATTACTCTAAGATTAGAAATAGCACAAACGTGGATTTATTTTTTATTCATACGAGAATGGATTAGCCACAAACATTTTACAAAAAGATTTTTATTTTTCCGTTTTATCTATAATTTAAAAAAAAAACAACTATATTACTCGCCTCTGTTAACCATACTAAACGACAACAAAACAAATCTAAAATACTGTAAACAAAATTCAAACAATTTCATTGGTTTAAACATTTATCAAAATCCTTGTGACCAATCGAAACTCTACAATATTAAATTTGAAATAAAAAAAAACTTACAATATACGATTAATAATGGAGATTCAACAGTACAATAATTTAATTGGACAGAACATTCAGATTTGTACGGTACGTATACGTTATCGTACATTATTTAGAAAGTCAATTAGCTGAAAGGAGAAACAAATCACTATAGAAGAAAAAATTGTAAATAAAATTGAATTAGAAAAATTTCATTAAATTTATTTGAATTAAATTTCGAAAGAAGTAAATCATCAATAATGCAATGATACGAATAATCCTGTCTATAGGAATCGTTTCCATTAACATTACCATTCAAACAATTTACCATAGGTCCTAAGTACATTTCCCGTAACATCATCACCCAAACCTTAACACCCACGAAATAAGAGTCAATATCCATGTCAACAAGTCAATTATTTGTCTATCTACCCACGTATCAATCAGTAGAAACAACAAGCCTACACAATCGATACAAAGTCAACATTATTAACTAATTAATATAGAAAACTTTAAAAGTGGGAGTACAAATATTTTCAGTCGATCACGTAGATGACAAATTCACATTAAAGATTAGCAAATTTGCTAAATACTCTCCTACATTCTCAGCTCTAGAAATGTTTATGTCGGAACAACAATTTAAACCAAACCGTTTTCAAGAAACAAGCAAGGTTGTTATATTTTTTTTTTCTACGAGGGAATGAAAATTCAAGTAAGGATTGGACGCGTTAAGATAATATTTGGTAGGTTAAAAGAATTTGGTAAATTAATTTAAATAAGATTTGTAAATTAATAAGAAAATATTCGAAAGAAAGAGAAAGGTACAGTAAAAAGACAGCATTATTATTTCAAAAATAATGGTAATCTAAGAAAGTCTGGTAACGAAATAACTTAAATTCATTTAGGGGGTAATATTGAGGAATTCTTGACGGAATTAATATTCCAATAAATACAGTTATTAATTTTGAACCAAGAATAGAGATTTTCGGGAACGCGAATATTATTCACGAAATAAAATATTTATTTTTCAATTTATAAAACAGCTTAGCAACATTTGAGTAAACGAATAGCGTATTATTGTCGATATAAAGATAATTCAATATAGGACACTTTTGTTTTTATCTAAATGGACAAGAAATTTTATTTGGCGTAGGATAAATCTATGGACAGAATCCGATCAGGATTCGATAGAATAAAGGTTTTTAAAAACTCTATGGAAATGAATTTGTACGGCTTTAATCGCCAAAAGCTTATAATTTACTGGATAATGTATATCTATAACTTTTCAACAATAAATCGTATAATATTTTTAATATAATTTATGCGTTATAATAAAATGCCTTGTGCCGAAAGAAATATTAAGAATAATGTGATGTTTATACATTATCTATGGTATCCTATATTCTGAACGTATTTACAACTATTCTAAAAAAAAGATAAAAATTTGATTTAATATTAACTTCTTTTTTCTATTAAACGAATCTTTAATACTTCTCGGCTGGTAACGTGCAATGGATTATACGTTTAATGATCGTATTTTAAATAAACATTGAATTATTATTTCGAATAAATTTTATCTAAGCTATGTCCTCAAGAATGTCATTAGTTCAATGCAAAACAATCCTATCGAATTTCGGTTACATAACCCTGTGTCTCAACGATATATTAAACCACATCTACCTTCCAAAAGTTTTCAGAAAATAATTGAATTTCTCGAAAACCTTCCCGAATACGTGGCCCCAATATCTTATATAATCCGTTTTATTTCGTTGTTAAATCCGAATAACCCCTTTCCGCAATATTTAAAAATAAATCTTATATCACGAAAGAGTCTACGTATGAAAAAATTCAAGAGAATTATGTCAATATTATGTATTGAATTGTTATAATGTAAAGTCGAATGATATTTATATATCATTGGCACGTCTAGTATAATGCAAACATTTAATAAACTGTTTCCCCGCCTCGATTATACCCTGAATTTTAATCTTCCACCTTATAATACTCCTAAAATTCTTTCTCAAGTATTGAAATATGTCCAAAATCCATAAACCGAAATACGAATCATATTCCGTATCATATAATTTATAATTCAATTATCCGTTCTTAATTATATCGAATAATTGCAAATATTAAGATTTATGTAATGCACTTAAATAAAGTCTACTCCCGTTTCAAAGGGACTCGAAATTATCATAAAAGATGGCACTTAAGAAAACCCGAACTAGCTAATATCAAAAACGTCTAACCGGTTACAATATAAATAGCAAGATATAAAATCAGATATCAATCTTATGCAACGCTTATTCGATTATAATCGTTTAGGAAAAAAGCATTTTTAATTCGCAATAGTTCAAAGATATTGCCAAAATTAAACCCGAATGCAAATATGCTTCTGTTAAACAAATCCATTTGGGATTTTAAGGTTTAGAAGAAATCGGTAAATAATCGACATCGAATCGATTCCTGATCTTTAAACCTCTGTGCTCTTTCCGACTTGTCCTTGCTTAGTGTCCGGGACGCCTGATGCACTCAATTTCCGTTGACGACCAGGAAATATGCCTCCGAACAAACGACCTGAAATACGAAAAAAATTTTATTTTAAAGACCGTAAGATAAATATAAACATATTTAACAAATGCTGTTTTTCTACCTTGTATCATCTCTACATAAAATCTTTCGTTTCAATCAGTACAGTACAGTAACAGCCTGTTAATGTTCCTCTCCCTTTTAATGAGAAGGTTTGGAGTGTTTCCTCACGATGTTTTCCTTCACCGTCAAGCACGAGATGAATTATAAACACAAATTAAGCACGGGAAAATTCAGTGGTGCTTGAACCCACGATCATCGGTTAAGATTCACGCGTTCTTACCACTTGGCCGTCTCGGCTTTTCAACCACATTTGCAATAATACTGAAGTATAGATTTAGTACTCATTCATCTCACTACGTGTACAATGTAAACGCAAACACGTATAGCTGTATAGACAATCAAGGCTGTTCGTGTCCGCGAGGGTACCGACCGGGCGAGCGCTGCTCGGGCGGGTGTCGCGGCGACGTGGCGTGCAGCGCGGTGCGGCTGCCGTGCTGGAACGACACCGACATGCCGCTGTCCAGCGAGCCCACCGACCCCCGTCGCTGCAGGCGCTCCGCTGCTAGAGCGACTGGAGACATGATCATATTTTATTAATTTCATCAATACTTTAATTTGCATGCCCTAATTCTTGGGTTAGGTTGGGTTTGGTGCTTGCCCATACCTTTCCTCCCCGAGGAAAGCTCCCTCGAATCACGAGTGGAGCACAGCACGGGATGCGTTATATCAACAACGATCCCACATCCTCTCCGATCCGTGCCGATGACCATCGCAGTGGTTTTAGGGGGTAATAATCCCATATATAAATGGTTTTTGCCCAGATTCGAACTCGCAATCTTCAGTTAAAATTGATGTGTTTGACTCGGTAGACCATCTCGGTTCTTAGATTTAGAGGTACAATTTGAATTATGTATACATACCGGGATCGTTAATGTCGACGAGCGAGTTGCTAAGTACGTTCCGCTTGATGATACTTGTTGGTGGTGGGTTCTGCGACAGTCGTGACGGCGCTGACGGGGCTGGACATGACGGTGGTGGGGGTACCACCACACTGTAACAATATTTTAATCTTAGTTTTTTTTTACAAATTTTTATGGCTTTATCATTAACAATTGTTTTACAAAGTTAAATATAAAATTGAATGGTAATTGTTGTACGTATTTTATGCGTTCACGTATCGTTCATCCAACTGAGTTGAAACGGTTTTAGAAGTGTTTCGCCCTGTATATTAGTTACCTTCAATATAAAATATATGACGAATGAATAGAGTCGGATAAGACATTGCTACGCATTATCTGCTTTGAAATAAAATATCCAAATTCATTCAGCTAATTCTACTTTGTACGTAGTTATTGTTAATAATTATTTTTTCATTACATTGAACAAGTAACATAAATATTTACCCGTGAACATGTACATGATCCATGCATTGTTGGTGATCGATTTCGACGTCCGCCACGCCACTATCACGATTCTCCATTACTGCGAAGGTGGAAAATATGTTTTAGTTTAAATTTTATAATAAAAAATTTGATTGAAAAATCCACTTTAAATATTATTGCAGTTATATTTATGTCAGTAATTTCCCATGGACGCAAGTTCTTCAACTTTGATTTGGAGCATTCTAAATTGGAGATTTTTCTTCTTTATTTTTCGATCGTCTCATATTTTTATATCTGATGGTAAGTAAGTTTAGCTGGTGACCATCACCAGCCAAAGGGAGTACGTAGATGTTATTACCCAAATGCATGTAGTTACACTGGTTAACTAATCTAGTAAGTATTGTTAGTTGACGATAGAATATGTGATGACTAGGTAAACATAAAGCCGAGACGGCCTAGTGGTTACAACGCGTGAATCTTAACCGATGATCGCGGGTTCTAATCCACTGAATTTTCATGTGCTTAATTTGTGTTTTTAATTCATCTCGTGCTTGAAGGTGAAGGAAAACATCGTGAGGAAACTTGCATGTGTCTAATTTCATTGAAATTGGAGTAGCGTGGTGGAATAAGCTCCAAACCTTCTACTCAAAAGGGAGAGGAGGCCTTAGTCCAGCAGTGGGAGATTCACAGGCTGTTACGGTTACGGGGTAAACATAAACCACATCACATACCGTTCCTCGAGGCGTTTCCCGTGTTCCTCCCCTTCCCGCGGTTGAGTTCGGATTCGATCCTCATGGCTTCCATCTCGTCCATCTCAGCGACGCTCTCCCGAAGATCCTCCGCAAACTTGCATCTATCGTGTTCGTTGCGCGCATTGAAAGTCGCCAGTCTGCGACCGTCCACGCGACGAGATAGACGTATTCCGAATGGATAATCTGTGGTACGAAAAACATAATCGATAGACTTTCTTTACTAAAATTCAATCAGACACGCCGGAACGATATGCAATAATATATTTAGTTGGACAAATTATGGTAATTTTAGTGTATTATCAATGCAAGTCCATTTCGTTAAGCGCAGTGTCTTGGTGCAGCAGTGGGACATTAGCGGCTTTTACTTTTAACTTCGTTGAAACATGAGACTTTTCAAGTTGATACCAACACGGAAGTGACAGCCGATAATGTTGAGGTATCTTTATAAGCTTATCACGATAAGAAAAAAAAATAAGGACATAATAACAATTCCCATACTCACGCGGAACAGAGAAGAGGTTGACAAGCATGCCGCACAGTGGGAACGATTGCCTGAATGTGTACGTCACAGACGACTTCTTCTTGCTGAAGATCTTCGTTATGACAAGGAGATCATTGAAGAGGAACACCTACGAAAAAAATCACATTAATATTATAAATATTTTAGCGAGAAAAATCTAAGTTTTATAATATATGATTGGTACTAGTGATAACGTTTCGTTGATAAATAATTTAAAATATTTTTTTTTCTTTACAAACCAGTTACAGATTATATTACCATTAGTATATTATAAGACAACACATTTTAATTTTTTTTTTTGATACCATCAAATAAAATAATATCTACTAAATTTTTTTGTAATCTGTACCAATATATGTGAGGAATTTCACCTCAATTGTTAAACTAATTT